>NW_027496940.1:0-158663 GCF_021521415.1 Bidens hawaiensis | reverse complement strand
ATCCGTATTTGGGCTTGTCCCCAGTTTGGGCTTGTCCCCAGTCATGGGCTTGTCCCCAGATTACACGGGCTTGTACCCAGATTGCACGGGCTTATCCCCAGTTTATTATTTGGGCTTCTCCCCAGCTTAATGGGTTTAATCCCACTAACACTATGAGTTGTTTGCAACAGATTTTCTAAGTTCATTGTGAGAATCAAAATTCTAAGGATCCAGAATCCTAAAGTTATTCCTTCAAGGATCATTGAGAGTTCAGTACTTATGGTAATGTAGGTCTACCTAGACCTTCCAGTGTGGTCTCTGTTAATGAATTTATGTATTGTCTTAATTGCAATAATTTTGGATATTTCAAGTTAGAAGGTTATTCCTTTGAAAATAATTTATTACTAAAATTTTTTTTACCTGTTTTTAAGGATACTTTATCCTGAAATTTGTCCTTTAAGGATATTCTATTGTATAACTTTTATCATCTTTTAAGGATACCTTATCCTACTGTTTGTTTTTTAAGGATATTCTATCCTGAGTAATTTTCGTAAGGATCTTTTATCCTGAAATCTTTAACCTAAGAATATTTTTCAAAACTATCAATAATGCTAAAGTTATATCTAATAAACTTTTAGAAATAAACAACAGACAAATAGTTAAAGGATTTATATTAATTAAAATAAGCCACCTGGACTTATCCAAAATTCTTAACACGGACTTCACCATGCAAGAGATAGACCATCCATCCGGGTTAAGTGAGTACTACTAACAGTTCATAAGTGCAGGAAAATTAAAATACAGGGCAACAAAGGCTTCATCCCCACAAACAGAAGATCCCTCCACCTTTGTCACCCCCGCAAATTGTCTTAAGGATCATGGATCCTTTATCCTAGTTACTATTGTTTATTACAGACCAAAATGATTGTTCGGGAAAACATAAACACAAAATAAAAAGGTGGGCTCGGGCCTTTTCTTCTGTATCCTTCATCGCCCACCTAAGCTGCATCTTCACCCTCAGTAGCACCATCCTCTTTACCGGCTTCAACCGCCTCCTCTGACGCCACTAGTCCCAGCCTCGGTGTCCTCAGCCATTTCCTCGTCGTCCTCACCACCAAGATCATCAAGGGCAGCCTTCCACTTCGCCACGTCCCAGGTCGACTTGTCAAAAGCAGGATCACCGCCCTCCTTCGCCATCTTGATCCGCTCCTGGAATACCGACCTGGTAGCCCACACCTTGGCCTCGTCTGTAGCCTGCTCCACCACCTCTTGACGTTGGACTTCAGCTAGGGATAGCTGATCCTCCAACTGTTGTTTCTCCTTGGAGAGCTGGATTATAGCCTTATCCTTTGCAACCACGGCTTTCCCTAATCCCGACAACTTGTCGCTCATTTGACCGATGACCTTTTCATAATGCTCTTTGAAAGCACTCATGGCCTACACACAACAAAGTAATCAAAGTCAGAAGAATATTGTATCCTGCAAATCAAAGTGTCAGGATACAGGATACTTACAAAGAGGACAATGTCATAATGGGTCTCAGGATCAGAAGGCCTCTTCCTCTTGGAAGCCGCGTATTATGCCCTGGTTGTTGCAGTCTTGGGCTCGGAACTAGTTCCTACCTTCGAGGACTCCTTTTTGACAACAGGGGAGGTGACCATACAGTCAATGTCTTCTAGGGAGAACTTGCCGGCTGACTTCTGGGATTTCTTGGCGCCTGAAAAGGGAAAAGGTTACCAGATAAGTTTTCTTATTCTAATCTTATTTATATTAAAATTATTAACTTACTTGACATGCTTGAACCTGAGGAGATATCACAAAAACCTTCAATGAAACGAGCTTGAAAGGTCCTAATCTCGGTATCCGGTTCTAGGAACCGTTTTATCTTTTCTTCTGTGCCAGGTAACTTGCCCAAAGAAACAAAGTTGTCAACTGCAAATAAAGAGGAAAAATCAGAATTCAAGTTAAAGTATCAAGGATCCTTCTATTTCTTAAGGATCCAGGATCCTATCCTTTCTAACCCACTTTGAAGGAAGGTCAATCCCCCCTGGTATTGATTCACGTTTTACAAAGAAAAACTGGTTCCTCCACAAGGTATCGTTTAAAGTGACTTTTGATATCGGGTGAGGTTGTCGGGGCTTGGATTTGAAGATAAATCGGGCAGGACCGTGGGTAGTGAGGGTGTACAAATGTGATAACTCTGGAAGGCCGATGTCCATCTCTTGCTCTTCTATGATTCTCTCGATAGTGCTGAGAACCCTCCAAACCATATACATAGCTTGTATGTAGGATATGCCGGTAGAATCGAAGAAGCTTTGAGTAAAAGACGGAAAGGGATATTTGTAGCCGATCAGAAATGGAGTCACCGGAAAGAAAACCCAGACCTTGGAATATACGTTGCAGCGGATGCTGGATTCATAAGGTCGGAATAGGGTTTTCGGAGGGAACAATGAGCGAAAGTCTTCAACCTCTGGATCCGTGAGTTTACAAATTTCGATGGACGGGTTGGCCAGCAAACATTGGGTTTCCATTTTCGTTAACTCAGAATCATCAAAGGTTTGTTCAGAAGGATTAGAGGGAGACGGAGAAGAAGAAGACGAAGCAGTTGACATGGTTAAAGAAAATAAGAGAAAAGTAAGAAGGATACATGATGCGTCGGCTGGTGGTGTGCTTATAATCAAAGATATAGGGCGGCATATATAGACGGTTATTATCACATTACATAGTTATTTAAATTCAAGTATAAAATTCAACATTCAAGTCATAGAAAAAAATTACAAACGAATTTATACCTTTTCTACAACATAAAAAGTAAATATTTTAATGAACCATATTTTTTTGTAACAATTATATCTCTGTTATTAATAGCATCACCAATATCTTCAACGATTAAAACAACGACTTCAGAAGCGGATGATAAGTTATAAGTCCTGGCATCATATTGTATTGTTCTAGTAATATGCAACTTGAAATCTATTTGTAGATTTTTTTGAAAAGAATCCCATACCATTCGATAAGTGTAATATCTGGCCCCTCGCACCACCAATATTGTCCGCTTTGCCCACGGAGAGCTCACGGATTTGTTTTTGGTTGCCCAGGTGGAGACTTCCCAGGAGCCCTACATTTCACGTCGGATTTACTCATAAACTGTAAGGCCCCGTTCCCGTAGCCCTACTTTGGACGTTGGATTTACTCATGAACACAGTTCTACAAATCAGAGTTCATTAAAACTTTCTCGGAAACGTTAACTTAAATCATTCATTACATAACATTAAATCTTTTCTTTGAAACCATGATAATAAACATCATATTTAAAACACCATTTCTTTAATCTTCAGATGCCAGCCGTTCAATCCATGTCATATGCCATCCTCATGCTTAACTCTTCAGTCTGATCACCTGCATGCATACTAAAAGTCAGCTATGCTGAGTTAGTTCTTGTTAATCAGGTGACATCCAATACATAAACATATCATACATACACACATATCCTTTACCTTGTATAAATATCCATAAGAGGAACGTCACATAATATCTATTAAAAGAACCATGGCTATTGCCCATGCTATATATATTCTTTGAAACCATGATAATAAACATCATATTTAAAACACCATTTCTTTAATCTTCAGATGCCAGCCGTTCAATCCATGCCATGTGCCATCCTCATGCTTAACTCTTCAGTCCGATCACCTGCGTGCATACTAAAAGTCAGCTACGCTGAGTTAGTTCTTGTTAATCAGGTGACATCCAATAGATACACATATCATACATACACACATATCCTTAACCTTGTATAAATATCCATAAGAGGAACATCACATAATATCTATTAAAAGAACCATGGCTATTGCCCATGCTATATATATTCCATAGAAGAACGCTCTGTATAAATTCTCCATAGAAGGACACTCTATATAGTTCCATAGAAGGAACATCCTATATATTTCCATAGAAGGAATACTATGCTTTCCATTAAAGGAACACTATGTTTTTCATTAAAGGAACACTGTGCTTTCCATTAAAGGAACACTATGCTTTCCATTAAAGGAACACTATGCTTTCCATTGAAGGAACACTCTATATATATTATCCGTAGAAGGAACTCTGTACATAATTTATTATTTAATATGGATATCCATATAAGGAGACAATCACTATTCTTGGCAATACATGCAATATCCGAAGATCGTTCACGTACCGACAAGGTTTCATCTCTACATTACATACAATATTCAAATCTACCTTTATAACTTGACAGTACGTGCAATATCCGAAGATTGTTCACGTACCGACAAGCCCTCATCTTTACATTACATACAATATTCATATATATTTTATTAACCTGACAGTACGTGCAATATCCAAAGATCGTTCATGTACTGACAAGATTTCATTCTCATTCAAGACATATATAGATAACATATAAATCATACATGGCATACACTTACCAATTAAGGTAAGTGTATTAAATATCACATCGAATATGCACACAACCCCGAAAACATAACAAGGAATGGGGCTAGAAACTCACCTGAATTCGGTTACTTCTTCTGTTAATGGTTACTGCTTTCTTTGGCTGTGCACGGCTAACTGTATAACAATTACGCGCATCGATTACTATCACTCTCCATATCGCATTTCTAGTTTAATTATTACCCTCAACGAACGGGGGTCTGGGGGCAGCGCCCCTGGCATCGGGGTCTAGGAGCGGCAGCCCCTAGCAGGGTCCAAGGGGCAGAGCCCCTGGCTGGGGTCGAGCTGCCAGGTCAACTTGGAAAAATTTTATTTCTATTAACTGTCTTAAAACATTTTCCATTAAGATTTTAAATCATTATCTAATTCGCCATTTCATTTTGCTATAACGAATATTCGTTATCAAAACACACTATAATTCGTTATCAGATCGCATTCTAATTCGTTATCCACTTTGTTGTCCTGATTCGTTAGCTTAATTCGTTATTCTGGTTCGTCATTCTGATTCGTTATCTCAGTTCATTAGCCTAATTAATTATTTCTCCTAACGAATTACTTAGCGATCTGTTTCTAGTTCGTCATCCCACCCTAACGAATTGCCATAACGCACTGGTTATCCTTCATTTAACGAATTACCGCTAATTCGTTAGATTTCGTAACGAATTAGGGTTAGGGTTTTGTCAGACGTCAGACATCACATCTGATGTGACACAACCTCCGGCGCCGCCTTTCCGGCGCTGCCGTTGCCGGAAAAATGTGAATCTCTCTTGAAAAGCGAGATCTCATTTGTTTTCACCACCTATTCACCGTTTTTAGTCCCGTTCGATCCAGATCTGAGCTAGGGTGATCCCTAAGCTCATCTTAGGTTCGGTTTATACCCGATTCCACCCGAATCTCGTGACATCGACGGTTTAACGGTGTCGGCTCGTCGTTTCGTGACTAGATCTAACAGTTTAGGATCTCTACAATACCTTACTATCCTTACCTCGGGTTGATGCTCGGTTTCTTCTTCTATTTCGTCTAGAGAGAGAGAAGTAGGATGAGAGAGAGTTAAGTGTGTGTTTTGGGTGGTGTATGGAATATGGGTAAAATGAAAGGATTAATGGGTGATTAAGGTTTATATATGTGGGTCATGGGCTTGAGCCCATGGTCCATCTTCCTTCTTTCTAACCCAAGTCCATTACCCATATTACCTAACCCAACACAAGCCCGACTCATAATTACTCCTACTTTATTCTATTATTTTCACACTAACCCGAGTAAACTTTCTCATCATCAATAAATAACATAATTAATCTTATTTTAGAAATTTCGGGATGTTACATAAACACAGTTCTACAATCAGAGTTAATTAAAATCTTTCGCAGAATATAAAACTTGAACCAACCATTGAAAAACATTCAAATCATGTCTTTAAAACATAACATAAAACATCGTGTTAAAGGATCACTCCTTTCATCTTTGGATGCCAGCCATTCAATCCATGCCATGTGCCATCCTCATGCTAGCTCTTTCAACTTGTTTACATGCATGCTTACTAAAAGTCAGCTACGCTGAGTGAGTTCTAGTTAATCAAGCAACATACAATACATTTACATACTTACATATATACATATTCATACTTAACCTGTTACCTTCCTTTCATACATTCATACATATAATCACTTACCTTATTCCACCGAGAGTATGTTCATAGTCTGCCGTCTATACCTATACTCAAGGTCGTGGACACGTAAAAGGTCTGCAGTCCTTACCTATGTTCACGATTCATGGTACGTACAAGGTCCACATTCCTTCCCTATACCATCCTACATTAACAAGACGTACAAGGTCCGTAGTCCTTCCTTATGTTGCCACCTATTTTATAGCATGTATGAGGTCCACAGTCCTCCCCTAGACTATTACATTTACAGCACGTATAAGGTCCGGAATCCTTTCCTATGCTGGCTCCTGTCTACAATACGTATAACGCCCACAGTCCTTAACTACGTTGACATCTATCATCTATAACACGTATAAGGCCCACAGTCCTTAACTACGCTATCACATGCCACGTCTTTGTCCAAAAGAAGTTATAGGTATTTGCCATCCTAACTTACTTTGAGAGACGTAGAGCCCACATTTCGTACATACACCTTCTCACATGTACCACATGTACAATAAATATATATAGCGTATCAACGTAGACAAAGAAATTTACAATATAACATACGGACACACTAGGCATTCTTCACATTAATCTTCTAACAATCATCTCCCCTGACGATGCGTGCCATATGCGAAAATCGTTCACGTACCGACAAGCATTCATACATAACTTCAATAGTTATCAAATAGATCATACATGGCATACACTTACCACTTAAGGTAAGTGTATTAAAAACTGCACATTGAGTATGCACTCAGCCCCGAAACATAACAAGGAAATGGGGCTAGAAACTCACCTGCAATCGATTCCTTTTTGAATTTACAGTAACGCCTTCTTGAGTTGTGCATGGCTTACTGTGTAATAATCATAGTACCAATTAACTACTTCTAGCTATACCATACTTCTAAGTTATTATAACCCCTAGCTACATGAGTCCGGGGCAGCGCCCCTGGCAGCGGGGTTTTAGGGGCGGCGGCCCCTAGCTGGGTCCTAAATAAGCCTTTACCAAAAATCTCATCAGAAAAACTGAAGTTCAATTATTTAATCAAATCAAATATTCATTTTAAATGTTACGTTTTATTATTAATTCTTTACTTATTCTTATCTTAACCGTCATATAAGTCCATATCTATCGTTTACGTACGTATACACCGTTTATCTTTCGTTTATTTGAAAAATCACCCTTAGCCCGTATAAGGTCTGGGCGTATAAGTCCAACCCGTATAAGTCTTCTCCGTATAACTTATACGTCCGTATAAGTTATACGTCGTATAACTTATACGCTGCGTATAAGTTATACGCATAAATGACTTATGCGCTGAACATACATACACGCTACATAGACATATACAGCTGGCATACATATATATTACATATACATACACGGCCATATTCATACACACTACATGTACTTAAATGTTACATATACATATACGCTGGTCATACTTATACGTTGCTAACTTATATGTTGAACATACTTATACGCCGTATGTTCAGACCAGCTTTCTCTTTATGCGATTTTGGGGTTTTTCTTCGATTCTGGCGCCTTCAGCCGCCGTTAACCACCATGGTTGGTCGGAGTTCGATCGTTTATGGCCTAGGTAGCTTCGGGGTGTCCAGATCTGAGCTAAGGTGACCCTTAAGCTCATTTTTGGTTGATTAAACACCCGAATAAAGATAGGTTTAGATTCAAATAGCTCATTCGGCATCACAGAGGTTGCGGTGTTAGCTTCTAATATGTTGGGTCAGCTGAGATAAATGATTTATTACCTTCTTTTGGTCTTGGATAGTTGAATGGAAGAGTTTAGAGAATGTTTGGCTTAAGTGTGTGTTTTTTATGGTGGAGGCTAAAGTGTAAATGAAAGAGATGAAAAGTATTAGGGTTTAAGGGGGTATTTATACTCCCTAAGCCCATGGACCTTAGGCCCATCTTTATATTAAGTCTATAATTATTCCATCTACTCTAGCCCACCACCTTTTTATCCCTATTATATTATTATTACGATTATTATTATTATTACTACTCTACTAACTCAATTAATTCTCCCGACATAAATAATATATTAAATACTATTTATAGAAATTTCGGGATCTTACAATAAACTTGAACCAAACGATTATGTGAATCTAACATCGTATTCAGATAATTAATTATATCCTTTTCGTGAGAAACGACCACTGCTTTAGACTCACTAAAACAAAACAACAATGCATACATTAAAAAACTGAAATGAATTAAATAATAAGAAAGTTATCAATTGTTTTTTTAATACCTTAAAACACTTTGACGATTTGAAATCTCGTTTTCAGTGTCGTAGATATAGAATTGAACAAACTGAGGTTTACGACCATATTACAAGAGAAGACTTCCAGAACATTCTCTTTATCAGATTGTGAACGTGTGACTTGATTTTATGCATGAATATTTTTCAAGGTGTTGAAGATCCGATTAACTGTTACAGTTTACATATTAGAAATTCAACTGTAACAACAAAAGTAACAGTGTGAAATGAACATACCATGGACACAAGGGGTGAATGAAGAATAACTTGAATGCATATTTGAATTTGGAATTGGAGAAAGACCATGGATATTATATTGATAAGTACCATCAACTATATTAGAATAACATGTATTAAAAATGTGAATGTTAAAGCAACAAACTTAATTGATATTCTCAATTTAAGGAATAAATAAATACATACTTGGGACAATGTTACCAACAACATGATATGGGATGTAGTTATATGAATACCCATTAAAAGACATAATTGGTGTAGCTTGATAAGTCATGGATTTTGTATTCTTTGAAATATCAGACGATGATAACCGTTGAGATTTAACTACATGTGAAAACATATTGTTCTATTAAATATATACATGATAACAAAATCGAACCAAACCGCCGCCACCTCTATATAAACTCTGTATGAATAAATATAATATATATATATATATATATTTATATGACCATCAGTATCATTTATATAATATTAGATTAAAATATTAATTATACATTATTATATATTAATTTGGTAATTGTTGATGGGCCGTATTACCTTTAATTAACTAATATTAATCATAGCCTAATCTCACACACATACAATTTTGTGTGCCTCCTCTCTCCTAAACCGGGTTCCTCTTAATAACCCTAAATCCATCCTTTACTATACATCGTAAAGGGGAACTCGATGAAGCTGACAACTATGTCGTCTACATCCTTCTCTGATGCGGTTACTACTCTCCATGCTATAACAGGTACGCATATAATTAATGGGTTTATCATATTATCATGTTTTCCATTATCACCATGATGAATTGATCAACATGTGCTATCAAGAGCAATGTTGTTTAATCGGTTCTCTATGGTTTCCCATTAAATCTAGATTTATACCGGAAGACTTGAATCTAAAGTTTTGATAAATCCTAATTTTGATTTTTATTATGCTTGTACATATTGAAATCGGTTTATATATAAATTGCTTATAAATTTTAGAACCCGATTTCACATTTAGAACCTGTTAAAAGTTTATGGTTTTTTCGGTGATGTTTTTCGTGTTCATCATGGGTATTTTCGAAAATGATACATATTTTGGTTAAAATTCTGATTATGATTGCGTTTTTTCCTAAAAAAATTGTTTAAACAAATCTTGGAGATAAAATTAATCCCTAACAATTTGAACCAAAATATTATTACCTTAAATATTTTTTGGATTTTAATGCTTACCGAAATCTCGGTTAAAAAGAGATCTCCAAAAACCAAAATCTCACAAAACTGAGATTTAATCAAAACCGAAATCTCATTAAAACCGAGATCCCGTTAAAAACCGAAAACTTATTAAAAACCGAAAACACAATAGAAACTGAGAACTCAAGTGTTGACCGAGAACTCATAAGTTGACCGGGAACTCAAAACTTGACCAAGAACTCATTACTAGAATCGATAACTCATTACAAAACCTAAAACCAAAACTTTTCTAAATTAAACAGGTCACTGTTAACTAATTAAATGTCTTGTAAATACTTAAAATTTTAAAATCCTTTTACAAAACATAAAAGCTTTACTTGAATGAATTTTGATGAATTACTTCTGCCCGAAAGTGATGTGTTACATCACCCCTCATTCAAGTCTAATTACAAAGCTTTGTTAATTTTGCTTACATGATTTATATGTCTCATTTCTGCCCAAAGGTGACATGTTACATTTATATCCAACAAAGTTAACTCGTGCATAATTAAAATAATTGTCTCACTTCTGTCTAGGGATGAGCACGGTACCGTACCGGTATCAAAAATACCGATCCCGAAAATCGGAAATTTTTGGTACCAGTACCGGTACTGAAATATTGGGTTCGATACTGGTACGGTACCAGTACTGAGGGTAAAAAATCAGGAAATACCGGTACCGTACTGTACCGGTACCGATCCAGAAACTTAAAAATTTGGTACCGATTCGGTACCGATTTTTCTCATCTACTTCTGCCCAAAGGTGATGTGTTACAATTGTTTTGCACACATATACCTAAATAAATTTTAATTCTGCCCAAAAGGTGATTTATTTTTTGTTTAAGTAGAACTTTTAATTATAGTCTATTAGTTTGATATTAATAATAGACATATCACATCTTCAATAAAATATAATGATCCTCACATTAACGATCCTTCATTAATATAATGATTATAAGTTTTAAATATTCTTACCTTGATATCCCATAGCATTACTCGCTATTATTTCTTCCTAGAATTTACTATCTCATTCAAATCATCCAATCTAATCACAAACCCAAATATGTTTTTCTTCATAAAGAGTTTCATTAACTTTTAGCTCTTCTCATTTTTTTGATTATCCTCAAGACATGATCATCTTGTTGCTCTTTCTAATAATAGTAATAAAGAAGAAACCTAAAGCATGAAAAATGGGATGAATCAAACATAACGTCTCTTATGATAATCAATAAAATCATGCTATCAAATAGAGTTATCATGGATTTAATTTTTCCTAAAACTAATCTAATATCTATAAAATAATTAAAATAACTCCTAAGATGCATGTGTTCCTTGAAAATTCTAACTATTAGGTTAAATGACATTATTGAATATATCATAATGTACAATATCATGACCCATAAAATTAAGGGCTCACGCATGATAATAAGTACAAATTTATGGTATATTACATACTAAGGTGGTGTTTGTTTTTTCCCCAAAAGAGCTTCCTGGCCTCTTCTGTCTGCGCCGTGCAGACCACGCGTAGACATTTCCCTCTGCAGAGTGTTTGTTTTTCCGAAGACATTTCGTTGAAAAACATCTGTGTGCCCACTTCCTGGTGCAGACATGGTCCAACCACTTCTATCCTCTTCTAAAACTCTTCTAACACATTCTCATATGATTCTCTCTAAAACCCTAATCTCCTCTCTCAAACCCAGCCACCTCCACCACTATACCTGCACCTCCACCACCATACCAGCCGCATCCACCACCATACCAGCCGTCGCCATACCCTGCTCCGCCACCACCCCTGCCTCCGACTGCCGCTATACCCCGCTCCGCCACCACCCCTTGCCTCCGACCGCCGCTCAAGATCTTCCACCATCGGGCACCATCTGTCCACTAGTCCGTCAAGCAAGATCTGAGCTTATGTTAAAAATTTATGTAAACATTATAATTTATTTTTCAGTTCCAGTTTCACCATGTTTTAGATCTGGATTCATGTAATTTTCCCGATTTTAATGAGAATTACATGTGTTTGTTTCAATTTTGAGTTCAATTTGATTAATTATTGTGTTTTGTTGTGTTAAAAAGTGTGAGAATTCTTCTCCGGCAAGTTTTCCGGCATAGTCTCCGACAACCCCTTAGCAACGAAGACATGGTGTTTTCTGGCATTTATACTTTAAACGGCTTTTTTATTTAAATTTCAGCTTATTTGAAAATTTTGTTATATTTTAGCAGTCTGCAGACGTTAAAAAACAAACAATGTTCTTCTTGCAGACTGCAGAGGTTTGGTTCACCTCTTCTACTACAGATGCCTGCAGATGTGGTCCGCAGACTGCAGACATTTTAGAGCATCCACAGCCCATTCCATATATTTTTTTCCTATAATTTAGCTAAAAAACATCATTACACAAATTTATCTATCATTTTTTTAAAATTCTTTCACATTCTATTCCCTATTCATATCCATAAATTAATTCTTTATTACCTTTCTCTCTTTTGTCTTGTTATATAGTGAATGGTGATTAGAGGATATGTGATATATTATATGGTAGAGATCAAAATTGAGTCCCTATATTTAGGGTTTTATTTTAGTTGCCATATAACTCATCTATATAATAGGGAATGGATTGGAGAGGTGATTTTGATGGTTTCATTAATCTTTACCATAAATTATATGGGTTTAATAATTTTAGAGAATGAGTTGAGAATGCTCTTACCTCTTAAAAAACAAACAACACCTAAAATTTTCAATAGTACAATTTGGTGCCTTAAGAATAAACTATAACACTCAGAAGTACCAAAGGAAAATGAGTGTGTTGATCATCAACATATGTACAAGAAAATAAATGTCTGGTACTGAAAAATAAGATGTTATTCAACTCATTACCACTAAAACCTAAAATAGAATAATTCTAAGGTTCATAGACAAAGTACAAGCATTACTTCCATCATTAAGTTCTCTAGGGAGAAGTCTCATTGCAAACATGTGTCATTAGATTAGGCATAAGCAACAAGACTATGTTAATCCTAATATTCCCATTAATACATGATTGGTTGAGTCTACTTCTATATGTTTACCTGATATCAACAAATAACTAACATGAGTGTTAGTGACAAATGTAAATGTTAAGGTTATTAGAACCATGAAAAACTGTCTTCTAATTACGCTTTATAATACCTTAAATATTCTTGAGATTAATCGGAATTTTGTATCAATACTTAAGCTACATTATGACAGTTATGAGGTTTGCATAGCCAACATAAAGTCACTCTTACCTTAAACTCTCATATTATTTGTTATCAATATCTGGATTGAAACATTTATATAATAGAACTAGATGATACTATATACTTTCACAAATTTTGTTATCATGTAAATAAAAATTTAACGAAAGACAAATGAGACATATAAAATTCATTCATTAAAACCAAATTTCATGAGAAATCATGATATAGTTTATGAGGGTGATTTTTCATATTCTCATTCTTAGTGATTTTAAATCATGTGTTTGATGCCCTAAACATTACTTGGCTTAAGAAATAAGTATGGGTCCACCAGAAGTTAAATTTCACTTACATTCGTGGAGCTTATTCAAACATAATATTCATACATAATTATTTATCATTTAAAAGGTTATTTACTTTGTCTTCTATGGTTCACGGTCTTAAAGAGATCCATTCATATATACTTAATACGCTTACTTCTAAATATGTCTCTAAGTTTATGACAACTGGACGTTAACATCATATGTATATATATATATATATATATATATATATATATATATAACAGATTCCCACGTCATGTACATTATTGAAATAACATATTCCCACGTCATGTACATTATTGAAACTTCTGTTGTATTTTTCCTATAGATATTAAAGATCAGTGGTAACCTTCAGTGTCTCAATCATAACTTATAAGATTTGCAAGAGGCGGGGGAGTGAAAACTTGATACCTTTTCATTTACACCTTTTGTACAAGACACTGCTCCATCACAACATTATTCCATCAAAACTTATCCTTTTAAAATTCACTACTGAGTGAATGTAATACGAGCCCGGATCTAGCCTCTAACCCGATACATCAACACGAGATCGAAACATTCAATAATTACTTTATTTTAATTAAGGAATGAATACATTATGGAGAATAATAACTTATGGAGAGGATAACTAATGACCTTAATAGATCTAATACCGTAAACGGATCTAGTTCATGATTATACTCTTAATTAGGTTATATATATATGTATTAGTTATTAGATATGTTTATTAGTAATAGGTTAGGTGAAGTATTGATCGAGGGAGAATCTGGACAGAGGTTCGTTACTCAATAAATCAAAGCTTAAATTAACAGGGTGTGAAACATCCTATAAATAGACGTGGAACCAATTCGTTACACATTCCGTAATGAATTGGATCCAGTTCGTTAACTTACAGACTCAATAAGGAAAGCATAACGAATCTTTGATTCGTTATGCCCCCATTCGTCAACATTCCATGACGAATCGGAACTTACATAACGAACTAGCAGTCCATTCGTTAAACATCCTTAACGAATGGACTATACATTAAACGAACTGACTAATTCGTTAAACATCCTTAACGAATTAGTCTTACATTAACGAACTAATATAAATTACCTAAATGCCCTTAACATTAAAATATTCATAAATTACAAACGATAAATACAAAGACTCGAGACGACAAAATCGTGCACTAACAAATACCTCCTTGTCTTGAGCTCTTTGTCTTTACTTGAAACGCTTTGACACCCAATCATGAAAACTATGAATCCCGAACTCGTGACATACACGTACGACATGCTGCAATTGCATAGCTCGGTCATAGTCTTCCTGGCGCTCAATCGATATCTTATTCACAAACAGCACGTCATTGTCAGTCTCTGATAAGTTAACGAGCCACAATGGATCGATACCTCTGATAAAGTTAGTCTTCAAACCTTTCCCTAGGAAAATGACGGCCTCACCATTACGATTATCATAGTACCACCGATTAAACGTTAGGTGAAGACCTTGCGGGAAATTTGTCACCGGTACATACTTCATCGTTTGTGGTGTTTTACCTTAAGCACGAGCTTCCTCCATCCCGTATGTGGATCAATCTCATAAATACGCTTACGGATCGGAATCTGCAGCTTAAAGAACTTAAACCCGCGGTTTACCTCGCAGAGTAAATGTTGATAAAACCATTCTGCTCGACGATTTCCACCGCGGTTGATGAAAGGTCGATTCGAGAGGGTACGTACATCCCAACGCGGTAATGAGAGAAAGTGATGTTCTGATAATACCGAACACCGTTCTCCCACTTGATGATGCAGACCTTAAGTTCAGAATTGTAAAGTCAGGAAATGATATCACCTTTAACAGTCGACATGGCTTTAAAGGTTGTTTTCTGATTGGCTTTACCGCGTGCGATCGCATCCTGCTTCTGCTATTCATCCACGTAGATGTATGCCTCAATAATCTTATGTACTCGTTTGCACCGATACTTAAACCATTCCTGAATATCAGCAACCGACGGATCAGGATTCCAATCATACTTCTTTTCCTTACCCTTTGAGACCTTTTCCAGATGATCTTCAGCAGCTTTGACATTTTCTCGTTGAAGGTAGGAATACCCTCTTCAACATTGGATCGTTGATAAAGGTCGGGGTATTCCTCAGCTGTCACATCTTCTATCTCGATCTCTTCATCTTCATAAACAAGAGACGTGTTCATCTCAGGATACATCGGATCCTGTAAAACTTCTTCATCGTTTATTACCTCCACGCCATCCTCAGCTTCCGAAGCATCAAGCTCTTCATCATTCAAACCCAGCAGTATCGAAATCTACTCACGTGTCAGGGACCTATCAACAAACTGTCCCTCCTCAATCTCATCTGCATTCACCATACTCCTCACCACCCCCATATTATCCATAAATATGATAATATTAGCCTTTATCGACTCGATTGGTTGTACATTTTTTGAGTCATGATAACAACCACTTGTTTATCCAAATTACATACACCACTCATTCCAACACTAGAGGATGAGCCGTGAGCTTGTTTCGGCTCATTACCTCCAGCACCCTAGGCATCAGGATCATCGTCATCATTCTTCAGCTTCTTAAGTTCATCGTCCTTGCATGTGAGATGAAGAATTAGATCCTCATGTTCCTTAATTTTCACCCCCTGAGCCGTGACAATCTCACGCAGCTCCTTTGTATCTTTCAGACAGTAAGAGACAAATCCCATCATATGCCTTTGACTAATTAACATCTGCTCGTGAGCTTGACAATCGGCCGCCATTTGATTGTCATAAAGATGAATCAAACTCAAGGGCATGTTCATTTGATTTTCCTGGGGCATTGCATGGAAAGATGGAGGTATTGGCTGCACAGGACCTTGAGGACGATTAAGCCTCATGAACGAAATGTCCATAGGTTGTGTCAGCATCATGGTCTGTGTTGGAGAAACCACCGATGGAGCAGAAGTAGGCCTTGTTAATGTAGATAAGACGGATTGAGGAATCATACCAAGCCTAGGATCTGAAGTAAGTGTAGTCGTCAAAGTCAATTATGGGGTGCTAGTAATATGCGGCACCGCCAGTCTTTGAGAAGCAAAAGACCTTGGAACTTGAGGACCAAGTGGAACACCAGCACCTTGTTTTATACGACGTTTGGATGGCTCACCACTAGTCACCTCTTTTCCTTTACGCTTCCGTTGAGCAGCTTGAGCAACTACTGCCTCAACTTCAGCACGTCGTTGGTTACCATCCCCACCTTCATCACCACCATCTTCACCATCATCCCCATCATTACCTCCTTGGTTCCCACCTGGACCCTCTTCACGTTCGGAATCCGAATCATCGTGGATCCAACAATCATTAGAAGGACATACATATGTGTTGGTGCATGATGTCAGTAGTTCAGTATCTGGTGTCTGTAATCGTGTTAGTTTGTTTTGTTTTGGTGTTTTAGATAACTTGTCTCACAAGTTCGCCTGATATAAGCGAACTTGTGGACACGCGAAGTTAATGACAACTTCGCCTAGGCTGTTAGGCGAAGTTGTCGTAGCATATATATTCATGTGTTACGGCTTGTATAGGGGGTTGGCCAGAACGTGTAATTGTGATTGATTGTCACGTGTTAAAGTGTTGCAATACAACGTGTCTTTTGAGTATTGTAACGTGTGTTCGTGTTCGGTGTTAACGTAGTTTACATCTTACGCTCGTATCGTCTTGCGTAGGGATTCCGCACCTACGTAGTACGAGATACTTCCGTGTAGATCCGGCTGGGAACCTACAATTGGTAGAAGAGTACATGGCAACATCAAACTGTTGCTCCCAGGTTCTTTGGATACAACAGCAATTGCGCGATTACGGTCTGAATTTTAATCAAACTCTTATTTGCATTGATAACACTGCTGCAATCTCAGTAACTAACAATCCCGTAAAACATAGCAAAACTAAACACATTGACATTCGTCATCATTTTATACGGAATTGTGCTGAGAAGAAATTAATAGTGCTCGAAAAGGTTGATTCGTTAGATAATTTCGCTGATCTTTTTACTAGAGCGTTTGACCGAACTCGTTTTCAAAATCTTGTTGAGCTTAATGGGACGATCAATCCCGAGTAACCGTGTTTCTCGGTTCTTTTATTTAAAAAAAAAAAAAAACCGTCACTATCGCTTAAAATTATGTCGGTTGCTTTAGTTTGACGGACACATCTTCGGATATGTTTGGTCCTTACTTCTACTAGTAGATTATGAGGATAGCCATTGACCAGATGACTGAAAGTGACCGGGGCGGTTTATGATAGGTTTTGTTCTTTCGCTGAAAAATAGTCGTTCATACTTAGTTAGAAGGACACACACTCGTATGTGGTCGGTCCAGCTGATCCATTGGATCTTCAGGATAGCCGTTTACCTGAAGACTTTGACTTGATCGGGGCGATAGAATCTAAAATTTTTTGGGAGATGATATAATTCTTCAAGTCTATAACTTCGTAAGAAGTTTCAATACAATGTTTTTAAGAAAATTGATCCAACCTTGGAAAGTGATACACAAACTATTTTTGTGTGCTTAACTAGTGAAGTTATTAGGCCTAAAAGACTCTAGAACAGTCATTGTATGTTATGGTAGCTTTTTATGGTGCGTAAAAGTAGACATGATACTAACTAAATCTTCTCGATCTAAAATGGAGACTCATTCAGAGTTGTGTATGTCTCCATATACATCTTTCCGAATGAAAGGCAGAAAAACGATTACCCAGTCATACACGAGCCCGTGAGTGTTCTGATGTCCGAGAAGGTAGTGTGTCAAGTACCTACAGTGATCCAGATTCGGGACTTGCAGTAGTCTACTGTTTGATGATATGTAAATCTTTAAAAAAATTGTTAAGCCTTCTGAAGCCTATTGTGTTATCATTGTCAATCAAGAGGCAAGAAAGAGAACGGGAAGAAGACTCTAAAGATCAACATGTACTTACCTGTTTGATCAGACACTACGGGTCGAGGTCAACTCGGGGTGACTTGGGGAAAGCCGAATACGCTTTGAGAATAGATAGGAGGCATCACAATCTCTGAGGTGATGTCCATCTAAATTTTTAGCTTAATTGAACCTAATCTGTATCGCTGAAGCGATGAAAACCATACTAAGTTGTATACCTGCTTACAACCTGTTTCTTTATGTCGTAATACCGCTGAACATGGATCTCTGTGACAGCCATTTGATTAGTATGATTCCTGTTCGGATCTTTTCTAAAACATGCTGGTCCCCGACAAGACTGAAATTTGATCCTGTGTACTTAATTACTAAAATTTTCATGTATATTTTGTTTTATGTTTCAAAGCTTGGTTACTTGGTTCTTTGATTATAAAGTTTAAATCTTTCACGGAGGATTTTAAAAGACAGTTGCATTTTGTTCAAATGTTTGAGGGCTGATTTTGTAAATTTAAGGCGAAGTTGAAGGGCGAAGTTGTCACATGGGCGAAGTTATGGATAAGCGAAGTTAACCATAACTTCGCCTGAGCTTTTTCAAACATATATAAAGGACTTTTTGGTCAAACCCTTTGCACATTTTCACAAACCCGGCGAACTTATACTCTAAAACCTCGGCGAAGTTACCTCTCGAATCAAACCTTGTTGTTAATCTCAGTTTCAATCCGTGTTAAAGGTGTGTAGGGTCGGGATGACTTATAATTCGTGTCAATGATGTTCATCAGATGCCGTTTTGGTCCGATTTGTGACCTCGTTCATGCAAACCTTTATAAACCCGCAAACCAAACTCTTTTTAACGTGTTCGTAACCAATGTGATCGTCTAGATCTCTTTAGTAACATGTTTTTATTGTCTTCAATCACCAAATTCACCAAACATGCCTCGTCTGGCCTTCTGAACATTCGCCGTTTCCGTTCAGGCGAAGTTAAGTTTAGGCGAAGTTGTTCTCAACTTCGCCTTAGGCTTAACTTCGCTTGCTGCTTTAATCTTTAACTAATCAGGGGCGAAGTTGTTCAAGGGGCGGAGTTATGGTTAGGCGAAGTTATCCTTAACTTCGCCTTACCTAACTACGCCTGGTCCTTTATATTATTTAAAAGGTTTATCTGTTATCAGGCGAAGTTATAGTAAAGGCGAAGTTTTACTCAACTTCGCCCTTTCCCTAACTACGCCTGCACACCAGAACCTATCATAACTTCGCTCATGGTAACAGGCGAAGTTGTGATCTACTTTGACGATTATCTAACTTAGACCGATTGTTATGCAGACATGGCAACTGTAGCAGGAGTGGGTGGTGCTGGTGGTGACGAAGGGGGTGATAACAACCGTCAATTCTTTCCGGGTCACAATATGTACATCACGCTGGATCCGGATGCTAGCGGTGTTGATGATTATCGCGAGATCATCTCATTCTTTATTCGCTCGCGTATCTTCCATGCTATTACTACAACTCTGCCCATTTCTCTGCCGAACATTGAAGACTTCTGGCAAACGGTAGAATATGATTGTAGAGTCGAGCCCCTAGTCATGCGCGCCACTGTTAACAATCAGGAGGTGCAGTTCTCATCTGAACAGATAAGGGTCGCCTTGCAGTTTGGGAATGAAACTAGAGATGATCCTACAGACTTTACTGCTCCATTCAGAGATGGTGCATTTTTACGAATGGGCTATTCGGGTCCATTGGGTGACACTCAGAGACGTAAGGGATTTTTGTTGGATCAATGGCGTTTTCTCATGCATGTGATGATCGTGTGCATGTCGGGTCGTAAGGCTGGTACAGACGGTATGGGTGCGACGATGCAATCGGCAATGACAGCACTGACTTACAACAAGCCTCACAGCTTCAGTCAGATGGTGTTTTATGAAATAGACCGTCAGAGACGTGCGGTAGCTCGTGAAAGATTCTTGATGTATCCAAGATTCTTACAAATGATCTTGAATCATGTGGCTCCTACGCTACCTCAGCGTCGTCCCATTCAATATGTAGAGAGTGTCAGCAAGAGGATATTCGCACAATGCAGATCGTCGAGTGCTCGAAGTAAACCAGAGCTTCGTCCACGACATACTCCGTTATTTGGTTATTTGATAAACCCGGCGTATGTTGCTCCTCGTGGAGACGAATTTCGGGATCCAGCACCGCAACAGGCTGTTGTTTCTCAACCACCACCTGTGGTACAGCAAGCATTGCCTGCTCCTGTTGTGGCACCGGAGGAACAAGTAGACCTTGAAGCTGCTTTTGGTGGCCAAGGGTTCTATGATGTGGAACGAGTTGATCCTGAGGCAGAGATTCAGGTCTCAATAGCAGAGGTTTCTGGTGTTGATATGACGATGGTAGCTACGTCTGTAGCTGATTCTGAAAGAACCGACTCTGACTCCTCAGCTGATGATGTTACTGAAGCAAGACAGATTCTGGTCGCCCAAGAAAGAATTCATGAAAAAGAAAGAAAGACACAGATGACAGTGACTCTGACTTTGAGGAGGAGTTAGATCAGTTGATTCGTCGATCGAAAAGGGCCAGAACAGGTGAAGGCTCGGGAGCTGGTGAAAGCTCGAGGGTGGTTCGTTTCTCTCCACCCGCCTTATCTGGTATGACTATGGTCCCTCATCGATGACTGTAACAGGACCGATAACCTCTGGTGTTCCCGTGATAACTACATCATCCTCCTTTGGCATTCCACCCACTACTTTTCAGTTTTCAGCTCCAGAAATTGTTTCCTTGCCACCTCCTACTCTTACTCCATCGGAGGTTGTTGCAAGATTTGTTGAGTCGACTTTGGTTGCCACTGTAGGATTATCTGTTACAATACCACCTGCGGTTACTTTTCAGCCTGTTTCTGATGTTCCGGCTACCTTGGGAATCCCAACACCTTATGCTCAAGACATTTCTCATATGAGATTTAATTTTGATGCAACTTTATCAGACTCAGACAGGATAGCAGCTCCTGAAAGAGTCGTGGCAGAACAGTCAAGAATCAACCTGATCCAGACTCACGCTATTCAGCGCCTTGTTGCAGAAAATCAGATTCAGTCGTCCCTCCTGGTTGAGCACGGTAAACTTTTTGATGGTTTAAAACAGTTCTTAGCATCTCAGGGGGAGACGAGCTGCAAGGGCGATGAGTTGAGGACGAAGAAGAGTAATGATAGAGACGATGATCCCAATGCATCGAAAGGTGCAGGTGGTGAGTTGCCAAGAACTGAACAAACTCTTGGGACTTCCACATCTCAGGGGGAGTCAACTGGTGCGACAGGTGGATCAGGGGGTGATGATGTGATGGTAGTGGATGAAGAGGAGATATTGGATGATGATATTGTAGGTGACAACAATGTATTACCGGTTGAGGAAATTGAAAAGATAGGAGCTGAGATTGTGATTGACAGTGAGATTGAAGAGGGAGAGATTGTGGAGGACAATGTAGAACATGATATCCCAGAAGTTGATAAGGCAAATGTTGGTCATGATATGGAAATTGATGAGTCTGAGTGGGAACAACAGCCGAGATGGAAAGAAGGCTACGCGCAGTGGTTTGTAAAGACAAAAAAGCCAGCGGTTCCGACTATGTTCAAGAAAAGTTATAATATTAAAGGGTATGCTGAATCAAAGAAGGGGATTATATGCTGGTTGTATGATGAGCAGTTGAGGCTATTTGTGATTAAACGTTACGATGGGATTCAGTACTTCAAGAGGTTGTTGAGATCGTTGAATACCTTGCCTGAGTGTGAGGTGAAGGATTTGGCCAAGTTGGGGTTGATAAACAGAAGTGATGATAATATGGCTAGAATTATCAGGAAGATTGTGTGGAAAGAAAGTATAAAAGAGAAAAGGTTCGAGTTTTTAAAGCCGCAGAAAGGGAAACTTGTTGAAGATAAAGACAGAGGAATGAGAGCTGATGGCAAATCTTGGATGGTAATGAAGTATAAGCCGATCCGGTGTTTAAAAGAAGTGCCGATGAAACAAATGCCCAAGGATAAAGAATCTTAAATGGTGGTATGTCGATAGTCACACAGCTGAAGTGGTTATAGAGGATGAAGATGAACAAGAAGTGTTGAGAGTGTATGATCCCATGCACTTGGTAAATTTGTCTCAGGCTGACTTGCAGGTGCTAAACGAGAAAAAGATATTCTATATTCCTGCATGGAAAGAAGAAGCCAAAAAATATCAGAGAGTTGTCTCTGTCTGTGTAAGACAGGGAGTTCATGGTTGAAGACGGGAGATACAAGATTTTGGGATTACTAGACACGTGATTGAAGATAGAGATATGAAGCTACTGCCAAGGGGGGGTCTGTTGGTGCATGATGTCAGTAGTTCAGTATCTGGTGTCTGTAATCGTGTTAGTTTGTTTTGTTTTGGTGTTTTAGATAACTTGTCTCACAAGTTCGCCTGATATAAGCGAACTTGTGGACAAGAGAAGTTAATGACAACTTCGCCTAGGCTGTTAGGCGAAGTTGTCGTAGCATATATATTCATGTGTTACGGCTTGTATAGGGGGTTGGCCAGAATGTGTAATTGTGATTGATTGTCACGTGTTAAAGTGTTGCAATACAACGTGTCTTTTGAGTATTGTAACGTGTGTTCGTGTTCGGTGTTAACGTAGTTTACATCTTACGCTCGTATCGTCTTACGTAGGGATTCCGCACCTACGTAGTACGAGATACTTCCGTGTAGATCCGGCTGGGAACCTACAATATGCCGGATTTGAGATATAACCAATCAAGTGTTTGGTCCTTGGGTGAGGATCTTGTCTGTACATTTTCATCCTCTTGACAGTATTGGCTTTCATATGTTCAAGCTTCAACACATCCTTGCGAAGCGTTGGATCAATCTCTAGATCAGGAATCGCATCCTGAATAAGCAACTGGAGAAACCGTGGATACATAAGAAATTTGTTTCGTCGATGCTTGACTAAACAATTTTCTTTGAGATTATCAAAAATCATCTCTGAGAAATTGAACGGCTTGTTCAATATCAATGCGACGAATGCCGATTGAAGCATAATCCAACACTTGTCGAATCCACCTTTTTGTCCACCAAGGCAATGAATGAGTATGTGCAATAAATACTTGTACGTGGGGCACAAGTTTGCCTTGTTATACAAGGACTTGTCCAGTTCACCATCATAAAACACTCGGCTGAACAGACCACGGATCAACCCGTTATCAAATTCACACGGGTTGTCCATATTGTCACCAAACCTCCACACCCTTTGAATTACCTCGGTTGATATCACAATCGGTCTCCTATTCACCTCAACTACTATATGATCCTCAGTCTCCACGTATCGAGCTGAGTTACAGAACAGATGGATAATACTAAACCTAATCTCAGGGTTCACTGTGACAGCATAGCTAATACGTGAACGACGTATAAAAGCTAGCATATCCCTAAAAATATACTCGTCAGCAAAGTTCGTTCCGAAAAAAGCACAAATGTTGTTGCACCGGTTGTTGCTCAGCAGCGGGAACATTTTGAACAATCTCGTCAGCCATAACTGAAAAATATAAACCCGAGATTTAGTAAAACGAAAAACAAATAATAAAAATATTATTTTAAATTAAATTTAAATACAATTCTTTATTCTTTCTGATTCGTTATAACGAACTAGGTACATCGTTATAACAAATTGGGTAATTCGTTATCATGAGCACGAATTAGATATAACGAATCACTGTTGCAAAGATAACGAATTAATGAACGAATATGAAGTAATTCGTTATTAATTTTCATAAAGAAGTTGATTCGTTAAGTTATCGGTAATGAATTGAACACGAATGAGTTTCAATTCGTTAGCCTATAACGAATGGACACCAATAATGCTTAATTTTGACTATCTGGAGTCAAAGTCAAAATTGACAAGAACATTGAAGGTTAACATTCAACCCCAAAATCAAATTTACCATAATACACGATGTAAAATCTTACAAGTGACCCTAATCATCTTGAAAACACATCGACAATCGATTTGTATTGTCCATTTTGACAAGATTTTAGTATTAATTAGGTTAATTGAAGATTCTGTTTAGAAGTTCAAAACCGGCAATATAATCGATCAAAATACCCATGAGATGTTCAAATAAATTGACGAAAAACATCATGTTATGATTCTCATTACTTTACGAAGCTTAAATGATTAACAAAAGAAGATTTTGAGAGAATCGGTTTTTCTGGAAAAATTGGCCAGAGGTTTTGCTTAGTAGGGAAGAAATGAAAACAGTGAATGAAGACTAATAGTTCTTCACAGTTCCCTATAAACAACGAATCAGCTCATTTTCCAAGACAACAAATCAGCTAATTCGTTAATTTTGAATTAACGAATTAGCCGATTAATTATCACATTCGTTACACGTGGCAACCACTGAGTAACACATGGCAAACGAATGAGTACGTTAAGACTTAACACGAACTAGAAGTAATTCGTGCTTAATTCGTTATATGATGGATGACGAATTGAAGTCATTCGTTACGGAATAGCGGAAGCGAATTAAATTGGTAATGAATTGAAGTAATACGTTATGATTCGTTATTTATAAATAACGAATCAAGATTGATATCTTTTTCAATTTTCTTTTTTTAATTAAATAATAAATGAATAAATAATTAAATAAATGAATAAACAAATCAATAAATAAATTACGAATCTTACCCGACGTAGTAAGATGAAATACCCAAATGAGTTTTACACTCAAAACACTTAACTTTAAAAAAAATGATTAAATAAAATGTAAAAGGAAAATTAAAAAATCTTTTTGGTATTTTTCATTTTCGTATCAAAATATTTACATTCAAATTCGAAAAGTAAACTTTAAGTCGAGAACAAAATGTTTTTGTGTTTTTGTATGTTTTTCGAAAGCAGTACATATTTTTGTATTTTTGGTGAGTTAAAAAGAGAATCATATTGACCAAATTGCCCTTCCATCACAGTTTTATATTTCAGTGATATTATGACTGGCATTAAGTCGGTCATTGATATTGTTGTCCACTTAAATCTTAAAACAAACTTTCAAGCGTTTTTGTTATATGATTAATTGGTTCAGTTAAAGCACAGAATATCAGAAACTATCAGCCTCTAATCTCGGTTCAAGCTTAATTTGTTTTTTACCATATTACCCTAACTTGACTTAAACCATTATGCTGTCGATCAAAATTTTTGATTTTATAGTTTTTGTTTGATGCGCTAAGATTCTTTTACTGTGAGTGAGTATGCACGAGTCCATCTGTAGGCTTACATACATCGTGTCCCCTGGGGTCCGTTACTTATTGGTATTGAGACGCACGCAAGGGAGGAGCAATGTATGACTAACAACGGATATCAATCAAGTCAGTAATTCAAATTGTAAAATGTACAGCATCGATCAAGATTAATGACTTTGGGTTTGCTCTAAAAGTGTTTGAAATATTTATGCATATGAATACCCAGATGATTAAGCCGCATAAAGACTCATAGTGTCCAGAATCCTAAAGCCTTTTAATCAAACTTATTTTGTTTTTGGTGATCAAACAGACATAAGGCTTGAGTATGACATGCTATTACATTTCTTCCATCATTACCGGGATTTTTGGTAAATACTAACACCTCTTTCAATTTTGGATTTTCTTTATGTTTATATCACATACTTTACTCTAACAGCTTGTTTAAGACCTATCAATGCACCAATGCAATTAAGCACTCAGTCTTTTAAGCTTAATTATTTCTGGATATGGGACCAGATGATCAATGTACTATCATTTTCTCTTTTTGCTTCAAAAACTCAAAAGTTTGAGGAGCATAAAAATAAATTCAATCGCCCCAGTCACTTTTAGTCTATAGATTAATGGCTATCTTATAAATCCACAAGTAGATAATATGACCAAAACATGCAAGCATGTTCCACAAACTTAAATAACCGACATAATTTTCAGCGAGAGAATTAAATAAAACCGCTTAACAGTCACCCCAACTACTTTCAATTATTGAGTAAATGGCTAACCTGAACATTTACAGGTAAATATCATAACCAAACATATACAAGTATATGTCCTTAAAATATAAGTAAATGACATAATTTTAAGTGACAGACTTCAAAAATCTTTTTTGTAGGACCCCACTACCGGTGCCCTATACTGGACGTTGGATTTACTCATAAACATAGTTCTAATTATCAGAGTTGAATTAAAAATTTGCTGAATATTAAAACTTTCATAAACGTTACATAATAATTCATAACATGACTTAAAACATTCTTGTCTTTTAATATTAAAACATTAAATATAAAACAGTATGAGTCTTCAGATGCCAGACTCTTATTCTTCTGCCATGTGTCCTCGCTCAAGCCAGTTGTCTCAGCCTACTCTCCTGCGTGCATACTAAAAGTCAGCTACGCTAAGTGAGTTCTAGTTAATCATACAACATACAATTAGTTCACATACTTGCACACATGCCCGAAGATGTGTACACCATTCATACTTAACCTGTTCACATTAATTTCTTATATACGTTCATACATACATTCTTCATACTTTCTTTACCTTCAAAATATATGCATAACTATCCATTCTACTTAAAGAGCCTTCCGCCCTATAACCTCACAAATATTTAAGGGTCTGGTCCCCAACATCACAGATACTATTAGGGTCTGGTCCCTATCCTCACAGATATTATAAGGGTATGGTCCCTATCCTCACAGATATTATTAGGGTATGGTCCCTATCCTAACAGATATTATTAGGGTCTGGTCTCTTATTATGTGCAACCATACCATACCTTTCTTTACATACTTTCCTTAACAATACGTGCAATATCCGAAGATCGTTTACGTACTATAAATCATTCATATATAATATAACATACATACATCATTCATACATCATATATAGCAATCATATCTTTAAACTACCACCTGGTGGTACATGCAATATCCGAAGATCGTTCGCGCACCGTCAAGCATTCATTCATACATAGATCATACAAGGCATACACTTACCACATAAGGTAAGTGTATTAACTATCACATCGAGTATGCACACAGCCCCGAAAACATAATAAGGAAGTAGGGCTAGAAACTCACTTGAATGCGGTTACGTTCACCGTTTACGGTTATTCCTTTCTTTAGTTGTGCGCGACTAACAGTATAATAATTACACGTATCAATTAACTATCACTACCCATATCTCGTTTCTAGTTTAACTATAACCCTCAAAGAACGGGGGTCCGGGGGAAGCGCCTCTGGTAGCGGGGTTCTAGGGGCGGCAACCCCTAGTAGGGTCCAAGGGGCAGAGCCCCTTTGAAAAATTTTATTTCCATTAATTGTCTTATCACATGTTTCATTAGAATTCTAAATTATTATTTTCTTTGCTAATTTATAAAGTTCGAGGGCTTTTTTTTGTAATTAATCCATTTTATTACAAGTCCAGGGACCTTTCTGTCATTCTTTCAAACTTTAGTTCGTTGTCCAGTTTGTCATCCAGTTCTTTAACGAATTAACTCCTTCGTTATCTCATAACGAATGGACCCTTATAACGAACCGACTTCTGTAACGAACTTGTTCTTTATAACGAACCGGCTTCTATAACGAACTGAACCTTATAGCGAGTTGGTCCTTATAACAAATGACCCTTTTATAACAAATGGACATTCTAACGAATGAGGGTTCATTCGTCATTTCCCCATAACGAACTGTCTGACGAATTGCTTAACGAATTGCTCAACGAATTAAGCTAATTCGTTATTCTTCCTTAACGAATGGGCGTGCCCAGTTCGTTACACGCGCCTAGGGTTTAGGGCATCTAACAGAATGTCAGATGTCCTTTCATCGTATTCACCAACATTCCCTCATCGCCGGCGCCGCCTTTTCGGCGCCGGAAAACCGGAAATTTCGCTGAAAAAGTGAGATCTCTTCGTTTTTCCATCGTACTTCACCGTTTTTCATCCCGTTCGATCCGGATCCAAGCTAGGGCGACCCCTAAGCTCGTATTTCGACCGGTTTATACCCAATTCCTTTCGGATCTCGTGATTTTAATGGTTGAGGGTGTCGGTTTATCGTTTCGCTACTAGATCTAGCGGGTTTGGATCTATACATTATCATACTATCATTACCTGGGGTTTCTTGGTGATTTCGTCTAGAGAGAGAAAGTAGGATGAGAGAGCGCTAAGTGTATGTTTTTGATGGTGTATGGAGTTAGTGGAAATGAATGGATTAATGCATAAGTTTGGATTATATACTATGGGTCATGGGCTCAAGCCCATGGTCTTTTCTTCCTTTCTTTTTAATCCAAGTCCATAACCCATATCTATTTAACCCAACACTAGCCCGGCTCATAGTAACTCATATTTTTATTTTATTTTATTAATCGAAACGAGAAAACGGGATGTTACATTTTTGGTTTTTCTCTATACATACTTTAAAAACACAATCTATTTGTCTTTTCGGATTTTCCTATACAAATAGAAAATCACAATATTTTTGATTTTTCAATTTTTTAATGTTTTTGACTTTTTCAAATTATTTTAACCAAAAATCACAATATTTTTGTATTTTTCAAAATTTTTAATGTTTTTGGATCTCTATACAAACAAAAGCACAACATTTTTGTATTTTCAAAATTTTAATGTTTTTGGATTTTCTCTATACAAACAAAAAGCACAATATTTTTGTATTTTCTATTTCACCCCCAAAAACCCAAAACATAAAAATAAATGAAGGAAAGAAAGAAAATAAACAAAAGTAAAATAAAGATAATTATCCGTGTTTCATGATATCAGCAAGAGTTTTTAATCCATTTAGACCAAGCAGGAAGTTAAAACGTGTTTTATCAAATGCCTTGGTAAACAAATCGGCTTTTTGAAAATCGGTGTGCACTTTCTCAATATCAATTAATTTCTTTTCAAAGCAATCTCGTATAAAATGATATTGAATTTCTATATGTTTAGTTTTTGAGTGTTGCACGGGATTCTTGGTGATGCTTATAGCAACATAGTTATCAATAAAGATGGGAGTTGTAAGAAACTTCAAACCGTAATCCAGCAAGTGTTGTTGGATCCAAAAACCTGTGAATAGCAACTCGAGGCTGCCACGTATTCTGCTTCGGCGGTTGAAGTGGAAACCGTTTTCTGCTTCTTACATTACCAATAAACAAGTCGGCTTCCTAAAAATTGACAACCTGCTGTGGTCGATTTAAAGTTGATCTTGCATCCTCCATAACCGAATCGGAAAATGCAGTGAATTCAAAGTATCATCCTTGGGATACCATAACCCGGTGTCAGGATTACCGCTCAGATAGTGAAGTATACGTTTAACCGCCGCCAGGTGAGTCACTCGGGGACTTGCTTGGTACCTAGCACACAAACAAACTGCAAACATTATGTCAGGTCGAGAAGCAGTTAGATACATTAAAGAACCTATCATCGCTCGATAAAGGGTGGGATCTACGGTATCCTCCAATTCATACGGTGATAAATTGTGACCCACGGGAAGAGGTGTTGAAGGCATTTTTCTAACAGTTATCTTGAATCGGCTCAAGATATCGTTCGCGTACTTCGTCTGATGAATGACAATTCCTTTTTCAGACTGATGAACCTACAACCCTAAAAAGAAGTTCATCTCTCCCATCGAGCTCATTTCGAACTTTGTTTGCATTGACTTCTCAAAATACTTGCATAACTTGTCATTTGTTGAGCCAAATATAATGTCATCGACAAAAATCTGGACGAGGAGCAGATCATCACAAACATTCTTATAAAATAATGTGCAATCTACAGTTCCTCGCTTGATGCTGTTATCAGTAAGATGGTCAGCAAGCGGGCCATACCAGGCTCTTGGGTCTTGGTGTAGATTATACAGGGCCTTGTTTAATCGGTAAACTCGGTCCAGATAATCAGGATCTTCAAAGCCAGGAGGATGCAAAACAAACACTTCCTCATGTAGTTCTTCGTTGAGAAAAGCACTTTTCACATCCATTTGATAAACGTTAATATTCTTGTAAGCCGCATAAGCCAAAAATATTCGTATAGCTTCCAATCTTGCAACCGGAGCATATACTTCAGTGTAATCTATGCCCTCTTGTTGATGAAAGCCTTGCACCACTAGTCGTGCTTTGTTTCTCATGATCACCCCACTATCGTACTTTTTACACTTAAATACCCACTTCGTAGGAATCGGCTTCTTAACTCTAGCAGGTTTATCAATGAGATCCCATACACCCAGTCGGTTGAACTGCTGCAACTCTTCTTGCATCGCCTCTACCCAAGATGGATCTTCAAGTGCCATACGAGTAGTCGTTGGTTCCACTTGAGATAGAAAGCAAGTGTATTTGGTTAGATTCATGATTCTCGAAGAATGCATGTCCGCATAAGCACACAATAGAGTCATTTTCTGCAGCAACCTGATGACATGTTTGCACACCTACATCAAGTGCACCAATGATGTTGTCCCGTGGATGATAAGTATGAATCCGATGAGTAGGATTCTCAGGAACAATAACATTGTCTATTAAATTAGTGAGATTCTCCTCAGTATCATGAGATGATTCACCAATCTCATGTGTTTCAGGAAATGGAGCCGAGGAAGAATCAACAAACTGACTGTCATCCTAAGATATAGAAATCACATCAGATACATCAGGGAGATCATCTTGTGGAGCGTCTTCATGATTAGAAACAGAAAATCTTGGAGGTAAGTATTGGTCTTCCAAATACGCACGCACCAAGTCTTCATCTGGTTGATCAACCATTTGAGTAAATGAATTAAATAAACTCTCATAGTCGAACATCCAATCAGGTGTTTTTCCTTGGGAAGGTGTGGTATACCTTTGACATTCAACATGATGCCACTCCTCTAAACAGCCCGAGGTAAAGTTAAATACACGTTTCTTAGGAGATGTGTAACCTAAGAAGTAACCTTCAATTGCTTTTTCTTCAAATTTTCCCGCATCTTTCTTCAACATGGTACAAGGACACCCAAATGGTTCCAAGTACTTTAAATTAGGCTTACGCTTGTTCAGAAGTTCATAACTTGTCTTTTGAAGCTTCTTCACGGTCAAAACACGATTGAGCGTATAGCAAGCAGTATTCACCGCCTCGTTCCAGAATTGAACAGGAAGCTTAGAATCTGAAAGCATTGTTCTTGCTGCTTCAATCAAAGTTCTGTTTTTCCTTTCAGCCACCCCATTATGTTGTGGTACATAAGGAGCACCGTATTCTCGATGAATTCCCTTTTGAACAAAAAATAAATCCAACACATTATTCTTAAACTCCGTACCATTATCACTTCGAATACGTCTCACTTTCAATATGTATAGTGATTCGATCTTAGTGATTAAATTTTGAACCATAATGGGTGTTTGATCTTTTGAACTCATAAATAAGACCCATGAATATCTTGAAGAGTCATCAATGACGACTAAACAATACCAATCACCAGCAATACTCACACGATTCACCGGACCAAACAAATCCATATGAAGTCGTTCAAGTGGAGTATCAATGGTATTGATTAACTTATATGGGTGTGAATTCTTCCTCTATTTGCCCTTTATAAAAGCAACACAGTGGTCAGATAACTTAAAATGTTTCAAAGAAACAACATCAACCAGGTCAATTGCCATTAAATAATTCATTTTTCTAACATGAATATGACTCATTCTTCTGTGCCCGAGAATCGTGTCCTTTTTAGTTGCCTTAGAAACAAAACACGTTTCCACATAAGTCGATACTTTAGAAGTCATGCTCAACACATAAATATCATTCGCTCGAGGAGATCGCATCACTACCATGTCCTCAGGAATGACGTATCCCGGTTTTAAAATTAGACATTCTTTATCAGTAAAGACGGTAGTGTATTTCTTATCACATATTTGTGACACACTCAACAGGTTGTGGTCAACTTTATCACAATAGTTGACTCTTTCAAACGTGATGCACCCATTTGACACATAACCTTCCTTAGTGATCATTCCACCCGAATTACCAGCAAACGCAACATATCCTCCTTTTATATTTTTGACATTTGTTAAAAGATTGATATTTTCGGTAATGTGACATGAGAATCCACTATCCATTATCCAGTTGTCACCAGAAACGGTCTTGGATGAACCCTACACATGAGAAGAAAATGATCAGTTCAAAAAGGCAGCCCAGGCCTTAGTCTTGGGCACCTCTTGAGTTTCTCTTGAAGTTTTAACATTCAGTGAATCCAAATGTTGCTTAGCTGCTTGTGAATAAGTCACATGAAGTTTTGACTTCTTCTCAGGTATGCAGCTTGAACAATATTCGTATTCACAATTTTACAAATAGGTTCCGTAGGAACGAATTTCGGCTTAATATTACTTACATTTTCATTAACATGAATTAGCTTTCGAAGATTCAGATCAGAAAAGATAATGTGAGTTTCATCATCGAAAAACATTGGTCTTCTCATAATCTCCTTGATCACAGGAACGGGTTTAGATTGTTCCTTAATAAATGGGTGAAGATTCTTGTATTTCTTCAATCCACAGTTTCTGACTACATGGCCATATCCACCACAGAGAAAACACGTTCTCATGTCAACACATTCATGTGATGGTTTAGCAAAAACATGTTCAACCGAAGGTTGATGATAAACTCGAGCAATGGGACCTTTGTCCAAGTCATCAAACGTCACAGATTTCCTTTTCATGTAGAAATCCTGATTTGAACAATTTATAAAGCTTTGTAGAGTGCCAGTTCCATTTGACTTCACAAATTGAACATTTTTAGCCGATTTTAACAAATTTTTGGCTTTTATCAAAGGATCTACCACGTTTGATGTCTTGCATTTCACAAATTTGTTTTCAATGTCTTGTACTTTAGAAGTTTCATTGTGAAAGACACTTTCAATCAATTCAGGTTTGATGATATCAAGCGGAATGTGTTTCTCAGTGAACATAGTGCTAATACCTTTTAATTTAAATACTCAACCAGTTGATGGCTTAGAAGCAATAGGATTGATAAAACACATCAAATCCTCATTAGAAATTTTAGGCTTTTCTGATTTCTTAGCCTTCACTAGTTTGACAACTTTCTCCTTTTTCACTTGAGATGTGTTTGAACCATACACAGCCTCCTCAAATTCATGAGGTTCACATAGAATGTGATTCGAACGTGGAATGTTCTGATCTTTGTGTATTACTTCTGGTTCAAGCACATCCTCAATGATAACTTCCTCAAAATTATCAACAAAAATTTTGTTACTTTCAACATGATGTTTTTGAGTTGACAGTTAGGATTTAACATTATCAATTTTTATTGGTTTAGGTTTTTCTGAAACAACAGGTTCATTAATAACCACTTCTTCTTTTCCAGCAAAAGGATTTTCAGTATAATCATTATGAAACTGTGGTGGTACTTCAACAAAACCTACACCCTTTTTAGAATCTTTTTTCTTACCAGATACTTCGATTATCTCATTTAGCAAAAATGATGAATTTTTAAATTTTCCCAACTTATTTTTCAACTCAAGAACTTCATTCTCAAGCTCGGTTATCTTAGATCGATGTTTCAAGATTTCTTGAAATTTCTAATCATTAATTGTCATTTTAACCAACAATTCAATTTTAAGATCATGATTGATTGTAGACAATGCTCCAATTTTCTCCCTAGAGCTCATTTGAGATTCCAAAGATTGTCTATAAGTATCCTTAAGCGAATCAATTTCTTTCATTAAACGGTCATTATGATCTTTCAATGATTCTAACTTAGGCTTAATTGTCTCACAATCCACACAGGGCACATTGACAGATTTATTAACTAAATTAGAGGCAGAATAACTAACCTCGTCAATTTTGGCCATACAAGCAAAAGTGGTTGGTTGCATTTCACATGAATCTTCATAATCAGACTCAGTGTCATTGTCAGAAGATAGCTCATTCCCACTTGCATCTTGAAAGCTTTCATTCATCTCGAACATAGAATCATTGCATAACAACCATTGAGTCCAATCAGTTCCATCAGAAGCAGAGAGCAAAGCTTGTGATCCTGAAGCTGACAGTTTATTTCCAGAAGGCTTATCAGCACCATTACTCTTTTCCTCAGAACTTCTATCTTGGCTTCGAGGAGCAGTGCAATCCTTCTTTGGTTTGTCACACTCTTTGGAAAAGTGCCCAAAACTCTTGACATTTATAACACTTTACTTTTAACTTATCAAACGCAACTCTCTTGTTCAATGATGGTAAATCTTTCCCAGTTCTTTGCATGAATTTCTTGACTTTCCTTATGATCATTGCCATGTTCCACTTAAGATCCATAAGTTCCAAATCATCAGGGTCAATTTGGTCATAATCTTCATCGGTTAACTCACTCGTGGCAATCTTGCTACCAACCAAGTTCTCATGCGAAGTCTTGAAAGCACACAAAAAGGCAAAATTTTGTTTAGCCACTTTCATGTTCACGTTAGGTGGTGCTGAGAATTGGTTTGAGTTAGCCGAAGTTCCAGAACCTCCAGATGCCAAAAAGCATATACTTTGATCACTATAAGTTGTTGTCGAATACGCTTTTGTCTCGATCTCTAAAGCCTTCTTTTCCTCTTGAGAATATTGTGAAAAGGCTTTAGGGGTAAAACCAGTAGTCTCATCACCAATCATTGGTACAGTGTAAACATCATCAAGACATCTTGTGCAATTGGGATGCACGGAACCAAGATTGATCGAAATCGGGGTTCCCATTTTGCAAAATCACGGAAATTCATCATCGAGGACATTTGGAATGAGATCTAATTTCAGCATCCATGTGTAGTGTAACATCTTAAAATATTCTAATATTAAATAAAGAAAGTCGCGTTTAGTTATCGTGTGTTAATAATTAATTAATACTAAATAAAGAGAAGATCATGGATTGGGATTATATAAGATGGATTAAAGGGTAATGGGCTTTAGGTCCATTGGTCTTGGGGGATATAAATATCCACTTAAACCACCCTAAAACCCTAAATCCTCATTTCTTTCCATCTTAATCTCTACACACTCAAAAACACACACCACCACACATATACGGCCGAGAGAGAAAGGGTGGGATCCAAGGCCAAACAAACGCTAGTTGGTGATTAGATCGTTATTATACGAGTTATATACAAGATTTAGAGTTCATAAACAAGCAAACAAAGACCAAACGAACACGTAAAGGTATGTCTTTTACCTTAAAGTTTACGTTTTTATAAACGTTTAGTCTTGAAACTTAGAACGAGAATAGATCGGGTATAAATGAAACATAAAGATGCGAACTTGATGCTAAAACGAACTTAATGGACCTACAAACAGGTATGGCTTGTTTAGAATGAATCCTAGGTCTGGTTTGAACGTTAAAGGTTAAAGGTCTAAACTTTATAAATTTCCGACTCGTGTGTAACATCCGGCCCCTCGCACCACCAATATTGTCCGCTCTGCCCACGAAGAGCTCACGGATTTGTTTTTGGTTGCCAAGATGGAGACTTCCCAGGAGGTTACCTATCCTAGTACTACTTCCACCTAAGCACGCTTAATCGTGGAGTTTTCATGTGCTCCACAGCCAACTAAGCCCAAAACGCGTTGATGATTGAAGAGGCAGGACATTTACTTATGAACCAAGGATCTCTCTTGTCCACGGCCGATGTGGGATTTTGCCTAATAGTGGGACGATGTTGTGTTTGCCAAGGTTGTTACATCGTGTTTTATCCAAAATGGCCACGGGAACACTTACGGGAATTATTAGCATCGTAGCAAAGGATTTCACGTTAAAACTGAGATGTTATAGGATTAAAACCAAACCTAAAACTGCTACTGTACAACTCCGCCTGCAAGCAAGCTCGCTTGCAAGCAAGTTCGCCTACTGATCAACTTCGTTGTTGATCAAGTTCGCTGCTGGTTAAGTTCGTTACCGACATGTTCGCCTCGTACAAGTTCGCCTGGTGATAAGTTCATTTAATGCTAAGTTCGCTTAATGTTAAGTTCTCTTAATGTTAAGTTCGCTTAATGATTAAGTTCACTTAATGATTAAGTTCGCTTAATGTTAAGTTCGCTTAAAACGCTAAGTAAAATTAATCCAGTACTAGACCACGAATCGGGCTAACGAATCAGGCTTAATTCACTATAACGAATGAGTAGGTGAATAAAATAATAACTTAAAATCCTAATGGAAAATGCGTTAAGACAATTAACGAAAATAAAATTTTTCCAAGATGACCTGGCAGCTTAACCCCAGCTAGGGGCTCTGCCCCTTGGACCCCGCTAGGGGTTTCCGCCCTAGAACCCCGCTGCCAGGGGCGCTACCCCCGGGCCCCCGTTTGTTGTGGGTTATATAAAGATAGAAATACGATATGAGTAGTAATAGTTATTTGATACATGTAAATATTTTACAGTTAGCCGTGCACAGCTCAAGAAAGAGATTACGATTAATGGTGAACGTAACCGTATTCAGGTGAGTTTCTAGCCCCCATTCCTTGTTATGTTTTCAGGGCTGTGTGCATACTCGTTGTGATAGTTAATACACTTACCTTAAATGGTAAGTGTATGCCATGTATGATTTATGTGATAGATATTATGCTATGATTGTGAATGAAAGCTTGTCGGTAGGTGAACGATCTTCGGATATTGCACGTATTGACAAGGGAGGTATGTATATGAAAGATGAATGTGTATGATATATATATATATATATATATATATGTACAACATATGAGTATGTATGAATGATTAAAGAAAGTATATGTATGTTACGGGTATGCAAAGACAGAATGTACACAGATGAAGAAGTAAGGGATCAGACCCTAATAATATCTGAGATAGAGAAGTAAGGGATCAGACCCTAATAATATCTGAGATAGAGAAGAAAGGGATCAAACCCTAATAATATCTGAGATAGAGAAGTAAAGTGTGATCAGACCCTACTAATATCTGAGATAGATAAGAAAGAAATCAGGCCCTAATAATATCTGAGATAGACAAAGGAAAGAGAGATCAGACCCTAATAATATATGAGATATAAAAGAAAGGGATCAGCCCCTAATAATATCTAAGATAGAATGGACAGTAAACATAAAGAATTAAAGTATGAAAGTATGTATGAAAGTAAATTAGTAAAGTAATTATTATGTATTTTCGGATGCATGATTGAAGGTAAGTGTATATAATATATGATGTATGATTAACTAGAACTCACTCAGCGTACCTGACTTTTAGTATGCACGCAGGTGAGTAGAATTAGACAGCTGGCTTGAGCGGCGACACATGGCAGAATAATAATAGTCTGGCATCTGAAGACCTGTTATGTTTTATAGTTATGTTTTGATTTTGAAAAACGAGAGGAATGTTTTAAGACATGTTTATGATTTGATATGTGATGTTTTAAGAAAGATTTATATTCCGCGTAAAGTTTTAATTAACTCTGATATTTAGAACTGTGTTTATGAGTAAATCCAACGTCCAAAGTAGGGAACCGGTTATGGGGCCTTACATGTAACATCTATTGCATAAGCACATTCTGAGATGCCAATGCATAAAAACCAGCCATTGTAAATAACAAGTTCAAATTTGACCAAAAAGTCAAACTCAAGGGTCAATATGGAAACTTTTGTAATGAATCAGACTTAACGAATTAGATTAAGTAACGAATCAGATTAAGTAATGAATCGGGATTTAAGACAAACTAGTAATGAATTAGGTTATAACGAATTAGAGACAAATAAAAGGCACGTCACTAACGAATCAAAGTAACCATTCAGTAATGGATTGTTGATGAATCGTTGACTAATTAAAATGACGAGTCAAGATGGTGAATCAAGATGACTATTCAAGTAGATAAATCAAGTTGATGAATCAAAATGATGAATCAAGTTGACGAATCAAAATGACAAATCAGGATGACGAATTGATCACGAATTCAAAGAGCACGAATTAACTACAGTTGATAACGATTCAACTACAGTTAATAACGAATCAGGTTGTTAGACGGTTATACTCTGACATGTGGCATGAATTTGTTCAGAAAAGGTAACGAATCTGTTTAGAAAATATAACGAATGAGGACACGTGTGTAACGAATCAAATATAACGAATTAATTCGTGTAACGAATCAACCATAACGAATTAACACCATTGTTGAATCTTCAGATCTTCAAGTTGTTTTTCCAGAAATCTGGAAAATTTCCAGAATCAAGAACTACCAAAACTCAACTCAGATTCGTAAAACCAACTTAATACTCAACCAAATTGGCCAAAACTTAGTTTAAAATACTCCTAAACAAATCGCGATTTGGATTACCACAATTCCGTATACATTAACCAGTCAAACAAGCATCAATTGTCACCAATTCATCCTCTGTTCCGTACAAAAACTCAACCAAACCAAACCAATCCAAATCCACTAAAATTCACAGTCCGATCCACACAACCAATCCTTAAACCTTTCCGAACACAAACCAAACCAACCTCAATCCATAATTAACAGATTCAACTTTTAATTCAATTAATTTCAAATAAACTCAATAATACCAAAACCGAATTGAATAAACTTCAATTATCAATTCAATAAAACTAAATCAAGAGAAATCGAACACCCGAAAGCTCTAACACCACTTGTGAATACCTTATACAAATCTAAAAGATATCGATTACCTTAATAGATCTAATAACGTATACGGATCTAGTTCATGATTATACTCTTAGTTAGGTTATATATATGTATTTGTTATTAGATATGTGTATTAGTAATAGGTTAGGTGAAGTATTGATCGAGGGAGAATCTGGACAGAGGTTCGTTACTCAATAAATCAAAGCTTAAATTAACAGGGTATGAAACACCCTATAAATAGACAATGGAACCAATTCGCTACACATCCCGTAACGAATTAGATCTAGTTCGTTAACTTACAGACTCAATAAGGAAAGCATAACGAATCTTTGATTCGTTATGCCCACATTCGTCAACATTTCATGACGAATGGGAACATACATAGCGAACTAGCAGTCCATTCGTTAAACATCCTTAACGAATGGACTATACATTAAACGAACTGACTAATTTGTTAAACATCCTTAACGAATTAGTCTTACATTAACGAACTAATATAAATTACATAAATGCCCTTAATATTAAAATATTCATAAATTACAAACGATATATACAAATACTCTAGACGAAAAAAACGTGCACTAACAACTACTACTCTTACAAAAGTTTCACTGTTGCTTAAACGTTGGCATATTCATATTTCTTACTAATCTAATCCTCACCAAGAGAAACTACAACAACTTATTTTATTAATTTGTTTCTCTGTTAGAATCTATGGGTCTTTAAATATTGACCGTAAGCATGCTGATTTCCTAAAGGTTTCTAAGGTCAGTGGGAGCAGTAAAGGTTCTTATAATGACTTGAAAAAAGTACAAGAGACGTGGGTAAGAGAGTCATTAAATTTTACTCCAAATTTAACTCCAGTTACACCTCTTGTACACCATACTGCACCAACTCTTACACACTTAAAATTCTGAAAATGATAGCAACCTAACCAAGAGCTAATTCATAAAAAGGAAACTTCTAATAAACCCAATAATCAACTCAGGAGGTCATCTAGGTTTTATAACCAACTAACTTTGATGATTATGTAACCTCCTTAACTAAGTTGAAATGGATGTCGGATAGTTTACAGATCATACCCATTCTAATTAAACCATTAATATCAATCAATTTTTTGAATGGAATAGAGTTATTATTAGCAACATTGACTCCATGAGTCATAATAACATTTGAGATTTGGTTGAATCGCCTAAAAGTGTTCATAACTAAACTAAATCCCAATAAAAAAAGGTTAAGACTCTAAGAAGCACGATTGATTGTTAAGGGTTATATTCAAAGAGAAACCAATTATCAAAGAATCTTCTTACCTATATTACAAAAGATTTCTTTAAGTATCACTACTGTTCTAGTAACGTATAATAGTCAAAAGCTACATTAGATGAACATTAAACTTTCCCTAACAACCGTCATACATATTTATATGTTCATAAAACAACCTAAAATTTATAAACTAAAGGTCAAAGACCACTTATCATGTAAATCAATAATATCCATATATGGGTTAATGCAAACATCAAAATGTGATGAAATCTTTATATAATTATTTTCATAAAAAACCAAGTGGATTAATGAACCTACCTCAAGATGAGTGGGAGCAACTAAAAATAAACTTGTCCTTATATAGATGACTTTTTTTTAACTAGTATATGTTACATAAGTTATAGCATTGTCCGTACATACTTTGATATGATAGATCTCATAGATGTCCCTTACGTAGAAGATATCATAACATTATGAGATATACCCAAAGGGACGTTAGTTTTGTTTTATAAGTTTTACCTTAAATGGGTCCTTACACATGTAACAAACAATATTGCTCTATTTTATAGGATAATAGGATCATTGAGATTATTACCTTATGCTTCATTAAGTAGAAGCCTTATGTAGGTACAAGTCTATACTCGTTCAGATATTACTCAAAATTGCAACACACTAGATATGTCTAGATTAATGTGAAGCATTTAAAAGATTATAAAAATATCTTAAAAAGAAACAAAAGACTATAATTAAAAGGAATATTGGTTTTAAATAATCCAACTATGCCCTGTTGGTAAACAACAGTCCGAATTTTACACTTGCCTGATGACAGTCCTAACTATTGGTGTATTTGTTTGTAATGGGCCGCGAATAACGGATGACTAACTCCGTTAGTGATTTGCTGACGTGACACACCTAGTTGTCAAAACTGCTTACGTGGCAGCTTACATGGAAACCATCACCAACAACAGCCCTAGATCTCAATAAACTCATCATCTTACCTCCACTATCTGCAGCCCCACTACCTTTTCACTTCACGACCACCCACTTCCACCACCGGTCACCGCCGCCATACCAGACTTTTCGCCACCACCGCCGCTATAATATATCTTTCGTGCCACTACCGCCTCTCCTCCAAGCTTTCTTCTACATCAGCGCTTGCAACCTCCGCTAACCACTTCTGTCGCGCTCCGCCGCCGCCTGCAACTACCGTCCCGCCATCTACCGCCGCCGTCACCGCCACTTTCAGCTTCTGTTATTCACCTCTTCAACCTCCGATTTTCATGAATCAGTAAACCTCAGTTGCAATTGATGGATGTTTGAAACATGAATTGATGAATGATGGGGAGAGATGGTGGTGATACAGTGGCTGCCTCATTGGATTTATAACTCGTGTCTGAGTTATGAATTTGAATCAATAAACATGGAATCATACCTTTTGACATTTCGGTGGTGTATCAGAGAAATTTGGGGTTTGGTCAGCGAAACAAAACAAAAGTAACATACCAGGAGGCTTTCGAAGAAAATAAGCAATCGAGTTTCTGAATTAAATCTGTTTGTTTCTCCAACAGTGTTGTCGGGGCTAGGGGTTGGTGGCGGCGGGTGGTGGTGGTGGTGGTTGTGGGTGAATTGCAGGAGGAGAGAGAGAGAGAGAGAGAGAGAGAGAGAGCATTCTTATAAAGAGCCACTTAAGCTTCCACATAAGCAATTTTGACAACTAGGCGTGCCACGTCAGCAAATCACTAACGGAGTTAGTCATCCATTAGTCGCGGCACGTTAAAAACAAATGCACCAATAGTTGGGACTGTCAGTAGGAAAGTGTAAAATTCGGACTGTTATTAACCAATAGGGAATAGTTGGGATTATTTAAAACCAATTTTCCTAATTTAAAAGAAGTGAGAATACAAAACGGTAGATTACTCTAAACTTTATCATATTCAGAGATAAGAAAATGTAATTTTCGGGATATATTCTTATGTAAGTAGATAAATCTATCTAATGGAGTAGTCATAATAAACTGATAACAACAACCTAAGTCATAACGACATAATATGTTGACTAATTGCAACCCTGTTGTCAATAAATATTGTTGATTTGTATAAAAATTTGTTTATATGTTATTATGCATGCAGAACATATTAAGAGACATACAAAATCAAAAATGATGAGGAAAATTAACAGTTATTCATTCATAGTACGATATGCAAATGTACATGGTAATCAATAAACCCCTCATGATTATAAGCGCTTTCATAATACTTATGGGTAATAGACATTTAGTTATAGGATCCTTAAGTTATGGGAATGTTGTGGTATATTTTCAAAGTTCGGCCCAGCGCCGATCAACGGTGCAAAGTTTGGATTATTAAAATCCAATATCCCTTTAATAAAAAGCCAATTTAAACCTTTTTTTTAACAATCAAATGCATCTATCTAAAATACTCCAAACCTTGCATACAGCGTAACACTTTTGTTCGTAAAGTTCAGTGTTGATACCATTATACATACCGAAACCAAAAACATACGGTAACACTTTTGTTCGTAAAGTTCAGTGTTGATACCATTATACATACCGAAACCAAAAACATACGATATTATGTCGGCATCGGTTTAGTACGTGACACAAAATGGCTATATCCATGATTCTCATCCTAATGGTAAGTGTAAAAACAAAACAAAAAATAATCCCCTATGCTTAACATATATTCTTTTTCTCAAAACAAGTTTTTTTCAATAGCTTGGTCTAGTAGTAAAAGTATATGTCTTAAGTCAAATGATCTAGTCTTATTTGAGACATGAGTTGAATGGTGAAAAAAAAGGAAAATTGGTTTTTATTGGTCTCAACTATCGTCTTTTGGTCACTGCCGGTCCTAACTAACGAATTGGCTACTCACGGTCCCAACTTTTAATGTATTTGTTCCTAACTGTCTGTGACTAACAGAATAACGTCGTTAGATTCAGATCGCCGAAAAAACGTTTTTGGCCCGAAAACACACTTTTTTCCCGAAAACTCAACAATTTTATCCCAAGCATCATGGTAACTATGTATCGTACTTTTAGAAACCTTTTTCTAGTGAAAGCCTCAATTATTGAGATCGCCGGAACCCTAGAACCATCGTCGGAATCAGTTGATGGTGCTTAAGTGATGGTAGATGGTTGGCTGTGAGTCAATTGGTGGTGGTGGCGGTGTTCAGGTGGTCTTTTTCCGAAAAAAATGACTTTCCCGGTCAAAAACGTTTTTCCGGCGACCTGAAACTAACAGCGTTAAGCGTCTGTTAGCCGCAGACTGTTAAGAACAAATATATTAAAATTTGGGACCATCAGTGACCAATTCGTTAGTTGGGAGCGGCAATGACCAAAAGGCAATAGTTGGGACCAACAAAAACCAATTTTCCAAAAAAAAAAAGACTTAGCTGTTAAAAAAATCCCGATATTTTTTAAAGGAAAACATTTACTATATTAAATTGCAACATATATCTCTCGAAGTTTGACCAAACAGAAACGTTCTCAAAATTATATTTTGGCCACACTTGAAAATTAAACGTAACGATTTTACTTTAAAAAAAAAGAATAAACAATTAAAGACAAATTCATAATTATAATTTACAACTCAAACGATTTTGAATTATTCTTCCCTCCATCTAATCTTCTCAATTGTGGAAGGTGCTCAATTGATGTGATTCTTGGTCAACGAAAGATTATAACAGAGTTATGTCAATTAATTGTAATTTTTTTATCATTGTTCTTTCTTTTGTATTTATATGTAATGTAATGTGGATAGGAGAATAGAAATATTCACCACAATATCAATACTTCAATATGGTATCACAATCTTGTTAGTTATTATTATTATTATTATTATTATTATTATTATTATTATCATTTTTGGGTGAAAAGTCTTCACCTTTGTAATCACATCCAACAACCTTCTACCATAGCCCATTTCATACAAACAGCTCGAAATTACAATCCTTCTACTATCATTGTTCTTCCCACCTTCTTCATCAAAATTTAACCAATGGAATACACCAATATGCACACAACACCACTACAAGCACACATGATGAGAATTCCGTCCAATTCAACAAATTGGCTATTTGATAATGGAGCATCACATCACGTGAAAAACGTTCTAACCGCATTATCTCATCATGTACCATATGCTGGTAACGAAGAGCTCATTATTGGTGACAATTCGTCCCTTACAATCACTCATATTGGTTCGCTCATAATTCGTACTAAAGCCACCCCACTTATACTAAAACATGTTCTTTGTGTCCCTTCTATCTCTCGAAATATCCTCAATTTCTCGTTTATGTAGTGGTAATAATTTTTTCATAAAGTTTTTTGAATTTGTTTTAGTCATAAAAGATCGAACTTCCAAAGTCTCGCTACTTAAATTAATGGCAACCAACGGAATGTATGAACTCCGCTCCTCATTTCAACCCACATTGTTCACTCTCCAAACATCCAAGTATTAGCATCATATATTGGGTCATCCAAATGATAAAACTTTGGAACTTTTATCATCTTTTAATTCTAGCATTTCTATTTCAAAGAATAGTTGTAACTCCTGCCACATTAACAAGAGTCATAGGTTGTGTTTGTTTTTGCTTATAAGGTATGCAAGGAGCCTATGTCTGCGGCGCACAAACATTAGCTCTTGAAGACTGTTTGTTTAAAAAAAAAGATTTGAAAACTGCTTTTATAGTCTTAAAAAATAAGTTTTTTTCACCATCTTCACACTTCTTCACATCATACCAAATACCAACACCTAATGTCCAACACCACCACCACCCACCGTCCGCCACCACCACCATCCACCGCCACCACCAGCCACCGCCACCGTCCGCCGCCGCCACCACCGCCCACCGTCCGCCACCACCACTGTCAACCACCCACCACCACCACCACCGTCCATCACCACTACCACCCCCGTTGGCCACAACCACCGTCCACTACCATCACCATCCACCACCACCACCCACCGTCCGTCGCTACCACCATCCACCACCACCCGCCACTGCTGCCACCCACCGTCCGCTGTCACCACCATCCACCACCACCACCATCACCCGCCACAACCATAGTCCACCACCCACCACCACCCATTGTCGGCCACCATCACCGTCCACCACCCACCACCGCAACCGTCCATCACCACCACCCATCCTTCACCGCCTACCATAATCGTCTACCACCACCCACTTCCATAGTTCGTACACCGCTACCAATTATTTTAGCAGTCTACAAACGTTAAATGACTTTTATCTACTGTAATATATATGATAGGTAACTAATTTTCAGCTTTTGTAGACGATATCCAGTTTATAAAACAAATAGTATTATATTTTCAGATTGTAGACCTTCATACCACATCTTCAGTTGCAGACATTAAATCAGATGAAATCAGATTGCAGACAATTTTTTTCTTCAAAAACAAACATCACCATAAACTCCATTTTTATCAATCTACTTTATCTTCTAATTCACCTCTAGAACTAATTTTTTCTGATGTTTGGTCCTCACTGCTTCTTTTGATGGATACAAATATTACATTATATTTGTAGATCATTTCACCAAATATACATGGTTTTATCCATTAAAAAATAAATCTGACTCTCTTTCCACTTTCATGCTTTTTCAAAACTTGATTGAAAATTATTTTCAAACAATAATAAAACTATCTCCACACCTTCAATCTCGAGGTATATCACACCTTACTTCTCCCCCCCCCCCCTCATACACCCGAACACAATGGACATGCTAAGCGTAAACACTGACATACTGTCGAAACCGGCTTATCCCTACTTTCACATGCTAAACTTCCTCTTCATTATTGGCCTTTTGCCTTCACTATCGCCGCCTATCTTATAAACCGTCTCCCCACACCAACCCTTCAAAACACTTTCACCATATCACCGACTTTTTAACACACACCCAAACTATTAAAAACTACGAAGCTTTGGTTGCCTATGCTACCCATAGCTCCGTCCCTATAGTCCACACAAACTACATCCAAAATCTAAACCTTGTATTCTTTCAGTTACTCTTCGTCTCAAAGCGCATATTATGCACTTAACCCTCTCACAAACAAAACCTACACCTCTATGCATGTTAAATTTATTGAAAATGAGTTTCCTTATGAAACTATCACAAACAAAAAACCTCACCTGCTGACCCCAATCATTGTTTACCCATTATCCTACCTATTGTTTCCCATCCAAATCCCAACACCTCCATAGTCTCTTCAACCAAAACTATCACCTACTCACCTTTATCTTCAACTCCATCAAAAAACACCTCAAACACTCACACCATACACTCCCATGATACATCAGAACATAACTCCACAAATACACCTCCTCACACCCAAACCCAAAATTCATCCAAACCTACTTCCACACCACAACCAAATGTTGCCTAACCCTGTCACATAACCCACCTCAATCAAAATTTATCCGCCACATCAGAATCTATTACAAATACCTCAACCTCATCACATTCTAAACCTACTTCCATACCATAACCAAATATTTCCCAACCCAACCACTTCCTACTACCCTCAATCGTAAACCAAATCCACGTTACCATAATCCAAATTTTCAATTATACACTGTCACCAATGGACCAATAACAGAACCCTCTATTATAACCCAAGCTCTTAAACACCAGTTGTGGCGCAACGCTATGAAGGAAGAGTTTCAAGATCTATTACACAATCAAACTTGGACCCTTGTGCCTCCCACTTCCGCCTCAAATCTCGTTGGGAACAAATGGGTGTTTCGTACAAAATACAAACCCGATGGTTCCATCGAACGACTTAAAGCTCGTCTAGTGGCGAAAGGACTTCACCAACGACCGGGAATAGATTATGCCGAAACCTTTAGCACGGTTGTGAAACCCGCTACTCTTCGTCTAATTATTTCCCTTTCCGTGTCACATAAGTGGAAACTACGCCAACTCGATGTAAACAACGCCTTCCTTCAAGGTACCTTGACCGAAGACGTTTACATGGACCAACCTCCTGGATTCTTTGATCCAATTTTTCCGTCACATATTTGCAAACTAAATAAAGCCATCTACGGTCTTCGGCAAAGCTCTCGGTCTTCGGCAAAGCTCTCGCGCATGATACGAAGAACTTAAAGCGTATCTTCACTCAAAAAATTACAACCCCACCATCTCTGATCCCTCCTTATTCATTCACAACTCAGATTCGTCTCCCATCTTTATCCTCGTATACGTAGATGATATCATAATCACCGGACCATATCCTCATAACATAGATAGTTTATTCAACATCTTGCCACCAAATTCTCTCTCAAAGATCTCGGTGGCTTAACCTATCTTCTAGGAGTTGAGGTTCTGCTACATCCTCATGGTCTTCTTATATCTCAAATAAATATCAATGATGTATTAAAACGTGCTAAAATGAGTGATTGTAAACTGGCCACCACACCAATAACTTGTTTCGAACCCATCACCTTGCATGCTGGAACACTACTACCCACACCAAAGTATTATAGAGCCATAGTGAGAGCATTACAATACTTATCTCTCACGAGGCCCGACGTAGCCTTTACCGTCAACAAACTCTCTCAATCCATGCATGCTCCAACATCGATGCATTGGATCGCTCTCAAACGATTGCTTCGCTATCTTCATGGCTCCATAAACAAAGACATCTTATTACGAAGTGCTTCTCCAAATCAACTTCATGCTTTTACCGATGCCGGCTGGGCAGGTGACAAAGACAATTATCGAAGCACCACCGGTTACATCGTATATCTTGGTTCAAATCCCATCACATGAGCTCCAAACGGCAAAGCACACTTGCCCGCTCATCAACCGAAGCAGAATTTCGTGTCGTAGCCTCAACGACAACATAAGTTATATGGATAAAATCCCTTATGCAAGAACTTGTTTTCACATCTATTACCACTCCAACAATTTGCTGTGACCACTTAAGCGCAACACATTTTTCATTCTTGTATGAAACATCTAGCTCTTGACTTTCACTTTGTTCGTGAGAAGGTTCATGACCGTTTTATAAGAGTAACGCAAATTTCTGGAGATGACCAACTGGCCGACACTTTGACTAAATCGCTAAAACGAGCTCGATTTCAACAACTTAGTTCCAATATTGGACTTGTTGCACGACCGTCCATCTTACGAGAGCAAATTGAAGACAAAGAATAATTCATAATTATAATTTACAACTCAAATGATTTTGAATTATTCGTCCCTCCATCTAATCTTCTCAATTGTGGAAGGTGCTCATTGATGTGATTCTTGGTCAACGAAAGATTATAACATACTTATGTCAATTAATTGTAATTCCTTGATCATTGTTTTTTCTTTTGTATTTATATGTAATGTGGAAATGAGAATAGAAACATTCACCATGATATCAATCGTAACATTTCGGGTTTTTTTCTTTTTTTTTCTTGTAATCGTTACCCGACCCGTTTAAGGGTTCGGGTTACTCGTTTAATAAAAAATGTCGCATTTATTGAGTATTTAATTTGTTATAGCTTTATTATTTATTAAATTTAACTAATATTTTATTAAAGACCAAACCCTAACCCACCCCCTAGTCCGACCGGCTGACCCAAACCCCAAAACCCGACCCGGCGCACTCCAAACCATTCAAAATCTTCAATTCCCGCTCGTTATGATCAATTAAGTTAGGCAATTGGCATATTCCACTGAATAAACGCGTAACCGACATCCAATTATAGTAAAAACGTGTTAATTAGTCAGTAATTTGATCGATTAACCATATTAAGCCCCAAACAAACCCTAATTTGTGATCTTATATAAACCCTTCTCTATGTGCCAATTAAACTTGCAAGAACCTTCTCCTACCCGTCGCCACTCTTTCCCCCATATCAATTCAAGTTAAAAATTCCAACCCGTCACCTAAATTACCCCTCTTCTAGCCGCAGCTAGCGTGATCAATTTCACCATCTTACCAAACGTTCTAATTCAATTAACAGGTACGGTTAGGATCGCGCTTCATCGTAGATCAATACCCTCAACTTTGTTTGATCGATCATGGACCATTGGATAATCTAGTGTCCATATCTCTTTTTAATTGCATTTTATATTTCCGATCTACAAGGTTGACAACTGGTCAAGTTAGCTCAGTTAGTTGGTCCACTGAATAACAAAGGCTGCGTCGCGGGTTCGACCCTGACCCAGCCTGTTTTTGGCTATTGTTTTTATTTTTTTCTTTTTGTTAACCTTATTTAAGGGTTTTGAACTTTTAATATTAATTATTCCCTACACAATTATACATTTAAATATTATAAACCGACTCATTGACCATTTTTCCCCGTTATCCTAAAACCGATTTTACTAGCATTATTATTCAAACATTATTATTACTATTAATGTTTATTATTATTATTGTTATTAGTATTGTTACTAATATTAGAGATATTATTATTACCATTATTATTATTATTATTATAAATATTTTTATAAATAAGTATCACCTTTATCAAAAAAATCTTGAATATTATTTAAACTAAAATATTTCATTTAAGTTCCCCGTTTATTTTTTTCCTTATACTTAATTATCCTCTAAACAAACAAGTTCGTGATAGATTCTAAAACTTCTCAAGTTCGTTCCATATTAATTTGTTTACTATATCTAGGAACCTTAGTAGACGTAGCGCGAGGAGTTTGATTTCTTTATTTGTATTATCATCCTCATCGACGCTTTTTACAAGGTAAGTAAATTCACATCCCCGTTTTACCGCTTTGAAATTTTGGGGGCATTATGCGTTCAAAATCAACTTATTGTTTTCACTACAATTCCGTTATATACATAATTGTAATTTCTCGATTAGTTGTTATGTGCGAATATGACTATGTGTTTATTTTATGTTGGTTGGTACCTCATCCTCATCTTCATCCTCATTAGTATGATCATACGCCGTCGAAGTAAACGTTATCAATGCGATTCGGTTGAAGATACAACTTTTATTTATTGTTTACTAGTTATAGTAATTTACGATTATTGTATGGAATTGTCCTTTTATTATTATATATACTCAAAAACCGTGGTTTACTTGCTCAACGTTATGTTGACAAAAAAAAATATATTTTTTCACGCATGACGCAGGTAACTTTATTGGATGAATCAAGTATTGAAGTTAGATGATACCTTAGGTTGCTTTGATGAATAAAGAACACTTTTGCTTTAAGTCAATTATGTTTTGAATATTTAATTGTAACGTTATTCTTTTGAGACAATGTTTGTGATTTTGAAATTTGATATATGAATGAATAATTTAGATATTGACACGTGTATTTTACTTATTATCTTATGTGCTATGATACAATCAATGTCGCGTCCTGACATATTCTACCGTAGGTTTGGGCGTGACACCAATACTTCAATATAAACGTTTCTCATTTTTAGGCTTATAAAAAAGTAAAAACAGTACTTAGAGTTTAAGATTCACTCAAAACTTCCTTCTATTCCACGTGTCCTTTGTTCATCCGTCCATGTTCCACCATATATTCTATCCATACTTGAGAGTTGAAATCTCTTTTTCACTATCAATTTTACACACGGATAGGGCTGTAAATGAACCTAATCAAACGAACATGAACAAGGTCTTGTTTATATTTGTTTGTTAAGGTAATAATGTATTCACGAACAATTACCAAACGGGATTTTATGTTCGTGCAAGGAAATGAATGTGTTTACAAACGATTCACAAACACAAATAAAATCGGTACAACCTAGAGATTGAAATCGATGTATTCATCAATGTGAATAATGAAAGCTTGTAAACGAATTGAACGAACACAAACAAGGGCGTGTTCTTGTTCCTCATTTAACTTTAAACGAGCACGACAGTTGATCGAACAAATATTTATGTTCGTGTTCGTTAATTTAAAAAAATTAACATTTAGTGTTTGTTTATGTCCATTTGTTTAAAATCTAAACGAGCATAACTGAACTAAGATAAACGAACATAAATGATCATATTATGCATATATGAACACTAGTAAAAGTGCCCGCGCGTTGCGGCGGGGCTTAACTGAAATTCGGGCATTAGCGCGCGGTTCGGTTCGTTATGGTACCGTCGTTTGCTATAGCAAATTTTTTATTTGATTAGTATACTATACGGAAAAAAAAACAAAATACATTTAACAACATTCGGGAAAAGATAATTTAACGGGCACGTAGAATTAACTTGATGTCAATTATGCCAAAATTAAAGTATAAAGTATAACAGTATGTTATCTATATGACCTGCACCTTTCAATTTGACCCTCCAAATTTTGTAGCAATGTTGAGTAAGTTGGTTTTTTTGAAACACGTCATCCTCCATATCCAGTTAATTCATCAAGTACATAAATGAATTCACTTACTGATAATAATACATCAAAGATACAACTTCAAATCCCACCAGATCACCAAGAATACACTAAAACTTGTTGATTTATGTTTATGTGCATGTAATTCATACACATATAAGTATATCACAATTTCATTTTCTCATCATCAATAATCAGTCAATTGTTATAATAACATGAACATGAACATGAACAACAGCAACAAAAATCCTAAAATCTATGCCATAAAAACTTAGATACTGAGTAAATAATAAACATATCAAATATATAATGTCTATCTACTAATATATTCATGTATAAACTGAGATATTTAAAATTAGGGTTTTGGGGAGCTTCTTTGGTAGGGGCTATGGGTTCCCACTGGTCTTTCAAATATGGGTCGTTGATGGCCACAATTAAGAACGAATAACAATATCAAATTGATTAAATTTGTAACGAATAATACAAAATAATAAGAAATTTATATAATGATAAACATAAAAAATAAGGTAAAACATAATTATGTATTACTTTTTCAGATATCGTCATTCACTATAGATTAATGCAAAAGATCTTAGTAAAAGTTAAGGTGAAATCAAGGCTAATAAGACAGAGGAGAGTCTTAAGGATAAACACAAGGCATTTATATTCGTTGGTGTTTAATATTCTAATCCTCTTGACATGCTTACTACTTGGGAGATATGTTCCTTATACCATACATAAATAAACATAATTAACAAACACTAACAATATAACATACAAGTTTGTTGCTTAACATAGGACACCAAATACAATTTAGAGAGACTATAAAGCAAAGGAAAAAAAAAAGTAAATATCACTTCTAAATAACACCTTTTAACATTTCCCATAATTGAATTAACATTTAATCTTTTCTGCACCATAATTATAATCTCCAGCACCAGTTTCCAACCTGATTAAGCATGAGCCACTTTGGTTCCTCAAAATGGGTGAACCCACATTCCTGTGTGTGTTGGGTTTTAACAGCCAACTAATCAGCATCCAAATCTTTGTTGGTTATCAAAAGACAACTCTATAGGAGTCTCGTTCACGTATGGCGCATCATCTCAAAACATTTCATTAACTGGGGCAAAAATAAGTTCGGAACAGGCTCCTAAAGTGTTTTCATCGACTGATATAAGAATGGATAAAAATATCACTAAAAGTATATATGTGATATTAAATAATCAAAATGCAAGAAAAAATTACCTAAAGTAATGAATGTTGTGAGACGCAAACATATTATCCATATCAAGTGCATGACCTTCAAGTCTTACAACTTCAAGCATCTGAATGTAACATCATAAAAATATAAAATTCATTTATATTTTTGAAACATAAAAATATTTAATATTTTTGAAAAAGTTTTTTTGAAACCATAAAAATACCCCTTCGTGTCCTATAGTATGACCAAGAGGCCTAACAGTTTGGCTGCTAGTGAATAGGGCCGGTCTCATTCTAGGATAAGTATTATACGAGTTGGCTTAAACCCATGCATCAGAATAAGCATCTACATTGAAGTCAACCCACTTTGACCTATGCCCCCGAAAAAACCTAACCAACGCCGTAGGTGGCATGTTTTGTTATAAAAAGATAATTGAGTTCAAGAAATGATTTCATCAAAAGTTGACTTTGACAAAGTGGTGGCATTTTTTTTACCCAAACCAAAAATTAGCCTTTTAGTCCGTTTGACCTTCGGCTCAATCCAACCATGTCCTTTTCAACCCATAACAAAATTTATCCTTTTGGCCTGTTTTTCTTCCGTGTGAAGCCTGAGAGAAAACATTAAACATTTAACCCAAAACAGAATCAAAAACCAAATTTTATGTTTTTGAAACCGCTTGGTTTTGGTTTCTTCGCTTTGGAATCGGTTCTGTCTCGATTTTCATGGTTTATCAATTTTGTTTCCGTTTTTAAATGATCGGTTTAGTTTTAAAAATACTTTAAACTGAGATTTTGAAGAGACTATAAAGCAATTAAATAAAAAGATATGCAAAGAAGCATTCCTCCCCTACCCTTTTGACCCTTTCATAGTAGGTTTTTCAAGTACCAAAAACTGGGGGGGGAAGAAGAAAAAAAAGCCTAACCGAATCCATAAACAGTTGAAAAAAACCTGCTTAGTTACTGATATTACGGAGTATAACTTTATTAAGTAAATTATAAAAAAATAATAAACTGCATAGCACGAAAATAAACATATTGTATATTGCCTCTTTTAAACTAAATCACAAAAAAAACACATGGATTGCTTCGGGTTAAAAAGTTCAACCCGGCACCTATCAACTCAAAATGATCAACACGAGGTCATATGCGTTGAAACTTTCATCCACTTCACATCGGGTGAGACCACACATAGTTTAATCATGATTAGAAAATGAACAATTTAGTAAAACATAAACGAAACAACAAAATCCTAAACAAACCATGTTGGTGTTAGATAGTATAGTATATTCTCATCCAAGCAATTTAATGTATCCTAATCATAAACATAACCCAAAAAACCAATTTAAAATCATATGATCACATAACTTGAATTTAAATGCCTTAAACAGTAATTATATTAAGAAACACAGTAAATGGATTACTTACCTAAGTAATTGAGAAACACAGTAAATGGACTCCTTGGCAACCTCGTTCAATCTAGCCAACCTGCATAAGAGAAAACAAATTCAAACTTCAACACCGTAAATCGTGAATCAAAGACCGTGAAGCAGCTGTGGCATGAATCAGAGCGCGTAAAGTAAAAATACAAACAAACAAACAAAACAAACAAAATTCAAAATCCTAAATCCAGTCCCTTTACCTTGGATTATACTTCCCCTTTTTCTTCTTCCGTCAAGGGGTGCTGTTGGTGATACATGGACCAGATGCTGGCGAATTCGATATGGCGGATCCATTTAAATTGTAATAGCAAGAAGCTTTCAAAAATCAATGCTTGTCATCAACAATTAAAAAAATAAACTACAAGTGAGGTAGAATACTCACAGTGGTGGTTAATAAGACGAATCCTGAGAATTAAAATGATTATTAACCCAAGACATAAACTCATACAATGATGGTAATTGGTTCATCTGTCCAACCATAAATATAATTATTAAAAAATTAGGGTAAATTTAATAATGAACAAATCAAGTAAAGTTAGACAACATCTTCAAAATTCTTGGATCAATTGTGATTCAGAGAAATTAAGTAATCGAAATTTAGAGATAAGAAACCAATTTTTTCGTTACAGTGCCCTCCCTGGATCAATCTGGAATCAAGAAAAGGTAATTAATTACCAAAATAGGACCGAATACCAGTATTAGAACCTTGCATAAGATCACAAACCTGGACAGATTGGAGGGATCATACAATTGCCCGGAGTTAAGTATGTCGCCCGGCAAGTAGAGAGAGAGAGAGAGAGAATTGTGAACAGGTGACTGAAAAGATGTTTTGGGATTTCAATTGAAATCGTTGATGTTTAGAAATAATTGAAGGAGCAATTAATAGAATTGAAGGAGAAATTAAGGAGCAATGAAAGTAGTTACCGGAGGTGAAGAGGTAGGTCCCAGCAGAGCCCAGTTGGACCCGCAAGACTCACCTTAAACAGGGACGTCTGCGCAGAAACCAACTGGATCCGCAGGACCAACCATGCTCAGAGACGTGACGTCCTTACGCGCAGTACGCAAGCTGGTCCTGCAGGAAATGTCTCCCAATGGTGAAGGACTCCGCCTGTCCCCGCAGCCTCGGATACAAGCCATTAGGGAAGGCCACCCGCGCAGCAAGGCTACACGCACAAGGCACTTAGCTCTCAATCATTCAGTGTCACCTGAAGGAATGAGCGAAGCCGGGAACAATCCCGCACAAGGGCGGGAGGGGGAATACTCCCGCCCAAATAAGCCAGTCCGTACGATACGGGAAGATCTTCTGTACTGTACCTGACGAGGTATGGGAAAAAGATCTGACTAAAGATACGACAGCTTAATGGACAACAGTATGGCTAGCAGCATGCTCCCACACTGTATGTCACTATTAGCCGCTGCCTACTCACCAACTCTTGTCATACCACGTGCGTAGCCGGCAGTTGGTGGAAAAGGAATAGTATACAGCAGGCCTGGTCGCTATCAGCCGCTACCTACCCACCAACTACCAGCAAGGCACGTGCGTAGGCTACTGTTGGTGGAACAGGAACACTGTTGCAGCCGGCCATACCTCCTTAGAAACCCACCTTCGGCTATAAATACCACAAATGGTATGACCATCTGATCTTATCACATTATCATCATATCTTATCTCATATCATCATATTATACCTAATATCTGCTCTAGCAATCTCTTAATATACTTTTATATTTAAAAAGCAATCTAGTCTGATTCTCACGCCGGAGGGTGGTCACAAGGAGGAACCCCCCCCCCCCCCTTCTCAGTGACGAGCTCACGGTGTCTGTTTTGCAGGTTATCAGAAGAACCATCTTCTCAGGGTCTAACCCCTCGTGGGAAACATCTCTCTAACTCCCAGGTTACCAGTAATCTGTCCGGGGTCCGGTTAGTGTTTCTTCAGGAGGATAATACGTAACATAAGGATAGAAGGGATGAAGTCGCCGGCCAGAGGGGAACCATTAATTTTACGGCGTCTCACAGAGAGAAAAATGGAAGATGAGAAGTTGCGTGTACGTATGATAATGTAATATAGATATGTATATGCACAAAAACATAACAAACATAAATGAAAACATTTAAATGAACACAATTAACAAATATAAACATTTAAGTAGATGACTCATGCAGATAATATTTAGTTATTTTCTATCAGTACATATACAAACATAAATAAATAGGCATAAATGAACATATATAAATGAACGTAAATGAATGATCATGAACTTAAATGAATGAACAGAACATGTGTTTGTGTTCGTTCGTTTAATTAAACAAACACAAATGTTTTGTTCATGTTCATTTGTTTATTAAATAAACGAATTTCCCGCCGAGCGGTTCACGAACAGTTCACCGAACGTTTGGTTTGTTAACAGGCCTACACACAGTATTTTAAGATTCTAAACATAGTATTTTAAGTTTTAAACAGTGTTTTAAGTCATGTACAAGGTTTTGTACATGACGTATTAGAATTTGCACACAATGTTTTAAGCATATGTAAATTGTGTTTCATGTGTTGTATATGATGTTTAATATTCTGTAACGGGAACAGGGGTGTATGAAACCAATATGGTATAACATTTCTTCACTTATTTGTTATTAGCCTTGTATAAGTATAACCGGTTCATTCTTTTAGAAGTTTGTGTTTGGTGATAAATTGGTGGATTGGCTTGCCACTAGATGTGTGGCTAGTTGTTTAATTTTTTATCGTTGATTTAATAATATAACCAATCATCGTAGCTCCACCTCAACCCGTCACACTATCATTTCACCATATCACAACACATGTTTTAGGGTGTAAAATGACAACCCCCTTCCCCCGGCGTCAGGGGCAGGGTTTGTCCACCTATTGCATTAGTGACATGCTTTTTTTCTTTTCTGTTTCTTTCACATTTCACTCTTACCACAATGGATGATCCAAGTAATGAACGATTAGTGACGTATACACCCCTTAAAAACACTAAAAATATTGGCAGTGTTCAATTTTTATTTAAAAAATAAAATAAAATTGGTTAATATATTTCTTTTTTATTTCTCTTCAAACATATTTAATTTTCCATCAAATACAACTTTAAACTTTGCTATTAAATCAATCTTAACTATCGCGTTGCGGGCCTTATACATTAACCAGGTTTAAACCTGGTTAATCAATCTTAACTAAATTTGCGTCAAGCTGTCCCTATCTACGTTTACATATATCACCTGCATAATGTATAAGGCCCGCAGTCCTTAACTACGCCATCACCTATCAAGTCTATGTCCAACAGAAGTTAGAGGGATTCGCCAGCCTAACTTACTAAGTCGGACGTAGAACTCACACCATCCCTGTACTTATATACACATACTTTACATATACAATAATTACATTATAGCATAAGAACACTCTGGGTGTTCTTTACATCGTTTATTTAACAATCATACTCCTTGTCGAAACGTGCAATATCCGAAAATCGTTCACGTACCGAAAAGCAATCATTCATATCTATAACATATATCATATATAGCATACACTTACCACTTAAGGTAAGTGTATTAACTAATCACATCGAATATGCACACAGCCCCGAAAACATAACAAGGAATGGGGCTAGAAACTCACCTGGATCCTGTTGCGTTCGTCGTTAATGGTTGTCCCCTTCCTTAATTGAGCACGGCTAACTGTTAAATATATTTTTGTTAATTAACCTTTTACTTGATTAAGTTGGTATTTTAGTTGACCAACATGTTTCTAGGTTGGGCGTGTTTGTTTAGTTTAGACAAGGGCTTAACAACTTGTGGACTTTAATTTAGTCCAGGCCCTACTGTCTAGTAAGAACCTGGACCCGGTTGGGTTCAGGCCCAAACCCAATAGAAATGGGATGGCCGAGAACTCCAGGCAGAGAACCCTCTTTGATTGAGAACGCCCAGGTTTGACCGAGTACGCCCAGGTTTGACCGAGAACGCCCAGGTTTGACCATGAACGCCCAGGTTTGACCGAGAACGCCCAGGTTTGACCATGAACGTCCAGGTTTGATGCTTTCAGCTTGATTTCTTATCTTAATACCCTTAACCCAGCTCCAGGTACCCATTTCATTAATCTTTCACAACCTTTCCTACCATTTTTAACCATTTTGCACCCCATGATAGTACATCACCAAGATCTACCCCCTTTTAGGTGTAAAGTTTAAACCTTTACGGATTTAAAACGTTCCAAGCTAAATCTAGGGTTGCCTTCATGAACCGTATTGAACCAAAGGTCCATTAAGTCCATTTAATCGTCAAGTTTGTATTTTTATGAAGCATCTAGACCCGATCTACTCTAGGGTTAAGTTTCATGACAAACCGTTCATAAAAATGTAACCTTTAATCATAAATAACATACCTTTTGCTTGTTTCTAGGTCACGACTAGCTTGATGTTCAACAATGATCTTGTATCTTGTTTGCGTAGTCAAGATTTATCAAGGTTCTCTCTTGGTTTTGATCCCGGGTCTCCTTCTCAAGCTTACGGCCGAAATGGAGGAGCTTTGTGTGTGTTTTAAGGTGTGTAGGGAATATTAAGATGGATGGAAATGAAAAAATTTAGGGTTTAAGAGGGTATTTATACTCCCTAAGGCTCATCTTTCATTTTTAGTCCATGATTAATCCATCTAATAGCCTACTAATCTTTCCTTCTTATAATTTTATTCTTGTATTATTTCTCTATTAATCCAAGTAATTATTACGCCATAAATAAATAATATATTTAAATATTATTCTTTGAAAATTTTAGGATGTTACAAGTCTTCCCTCCTTAAAGAGGTTTCGTCCGAAACCTAGCTTATCCCTTGTAAAAGGAACACTCCCTATTTCACGCTCTTTATCGGATCGTATTTGCTTTCTGGGTTATCCTTTTTACTCCTGACTTGCGGTCATCGATTTGTTTTTGTGAGTGGCTTCTCTTCATTTGTGGAGGTAGCTGTTGTTGTGGTATGGGGTTTTTGTTTATAAAAGTTACAACTTTAAAAAATATATATATTATTTAGCAACAGATTAAAAAAATTATAATTTACTCTAATTTCTATGTGGGAATTTTGGGCACTTGATCAAACCAATTTAATGATTAGAATTGATGTGGTGAACTGGTGATAAATATGTAATTAACTGAAGTTATTTTTGTTACAAGAGGAAACAAAAACCTATAATTAGTATATTATATGAAAGTCGAGTGATTTAATTAAGACAAACAAAGTCTTAAATCACCCGATCAGTACAAAAATTGAAACTTTGTTACATGCATACGTAGTTTTTATTTGCGTACACGTATTTCTTATTTTCGGATATACATTACGTAAACAGGTAAGATAAAATTTTAAAACAAAATAATCATAACAATTCTTAATTAACGCGTGCCAGTTAATTGCGTGTCTGTCTCTATATCAAATAAATTATTCTATTCTCGTCGTATATATGATAAAAAAACCGAAAAAGTAGACATCTCATTTGGGAAGTGCTCTCTGTTTTTCACTTTTTTCTAAACTCTCATCAAACCCTTGGAGATCTGTTGTTGTTGTTTTGAATTAATCTGAATGGTGAAGGATCGTAAGGTGGGTGTAGCCATGGATTTCTCAAGCAGCGTTGCAATGGGCGATCGATAACTTAGCTGACAAAGGAGACACCTTCTACATCATCCATATCAAGTCTTCTTCCGACAATGAGTCTAAGAACAAACTCTGGGAGACTGATGGCTCTCGTAACCTCCGATCTCTTACTTATTATTATTATTATAACTTGTTCTGTTGTTGTTTAGTAAGTTTTGGTTTTGTCAGAGTTGATCCCGTTGGTGGAGTTTCGTGAGCCGCAAGTTATGGCCAAGTATGATCTGAAGACAGATATTGATGTTCTTGATATTCTGGATACTGGAGCTAGACAAAAAGAGGTGGTGGTTTTTATTTTTAATTATTCTCGATTTTAACTTATATGATTATATATGTTCCTGATTGCAAATCCGATTATTAGAACGCGAATAATGGGGCGCTTTTCACACCCAAAAAGCCCTAAAGCGTCGAGGAACACCACCCGGGGCGCTTTGGGGGGGGGGGTGCTCTTTCCACAAAGCGCCGGGTGGTGGGAAGAAACTTGTTTTTTGGTTTATTTGTTTATTTTTACTTAATAATAATAATGAGATAATGATTAGTAATGCTTCATCCACTACACCGTTTTTGTTTTCAAACCCCATAGAGGTCTCCATCCACTACACATGGTCTTAGAACTTTAAAGCTCATACGATGCATCTGTCAATCAGAACCAGATTTGTATACAGGGTTTAAGAATTAGAAATTTATTGTTGATTTTTTTTGTGGACAATCTAATTAATGTAAAAGGTTTACGTTAAAGAAATTTGTGGCATGAATTTGTAGACCAGTAAACTGTTCAGTGAACTTTTGGGGGAAGTTCGTTTATTTAGTAAACGAGCAAACATAGATACAACTTTTGGTCCATTTATTCAAACAAACATGAACATTTGCAATGTTCGTTTGCTAATATATTCATTTGATTTTTTAGGCTTGTTACAGTTAATTTATTTTAATAACTTTTATATCCAACGCGTTGATGTTCACATTTACTTTTGATTGATTTTATTTTAGTTATTGATGTCCATCTATGTTCACTTACGTTTGTTCGTTTACTTTCGTGAACCGTTCGTTTATACTGTTAATGACCGAACGTAAACGGACAATGTTCATTTTCTTATTGAACGAGCACGTACAAGAAACCTCGTTTGTTTGATTTAATGTTCGTGTTTTGTTAAAACTAGAAACGGACACAAGCATTTCTCCGTTCATGGTTGTTTGGTTCGTTTATAGGCTTATAAATTTGGGTGCATAACATTCGTTTACATGATTAGTTGAAAAATGAAATGTGTTTGATACTTTGATTAGATTCAAATTGTGACGAAATTGTACTGGGGAGACGCGAGGGAGAAGCTGATTGAAGGGATTGAGGATCTAAAGCTGGATACATTGGTCATGGGTAGCAGAGGACTCAGTGCTATCAAGAGGTATCCTCCCAGTTTTTCTTCTTATTGTGTCTATTCCTAACATATGTTCCTTAAAACTCTCTAAAATCTATACCTAGATTGACGGTTTTACCATTGACTAGCTAGGACCGGTTAATCAAATTCTAAAATTCGTCTGATGGGTTATTTTCTGTAAGAGATAACCTTAATTTGTGTGTGATTGTAATGTTGCAGGATAATACTAGGAAGCGTCACAAACTATTTGGTGACTCATGCGCCTTGTCCGGTCACCATTGTCAAAGACAAGCACTGATCTTGTCCGGTACTATCAATAATGCATAACGTATTACTATTTCATGCAGCTGTCTTTCGCTTGCATTATATTATTTATTTCCAATCTATGTAATGTGAAGCCAAAACTGATTTAACATATTTGTTCAAGTTGCTTTTAAATAAATTACATTGGACAACAATTATATGAACAGGAATTTCATTATTAAGAAAATGGGTTGATATTCACATTGCCACCTCTAGTTTTATGTACTGTATATGAGAAATGGTTTTGTATAACATGATCAATCTTGTAAGTTTTAACCTTTATAATTTCTAAGTTGTATAGTATATACCCGAATACCCGATAACGATCCTCAATATCTCATATGCGAGCAGGTGTTGGGCTTGGCCCACCTGCGAGTGCGATCTGCGATCTGATGGGCTTGGACCTGCGAGCCCAGCAACAAATAAATGGTGTTTAGGCTTGATCCAAGTTTCTATAAACTAGCAATGTTGATCCAAGTTTATATGTATTAAACTAACGGACTCCGTTGGTCCAGTTAAAGAATCCCGTTAAATCTAAGGAACTTAAATAAAATAATTAATCCAGATTAACTCAGTTTATAAAATTTAGTTGGTTCGCCGTCCCTTTGCTCTAATTAAATAAAGTTAGCAAAGTTAAAAACTAAAATAGATCTTAATTAACGTGGCTGGTTAATTAATTAACTTAGTTAACCCCGTTAACTTGGTTAAGTTAACTTAACTAACCGTGCTAGTTAAGATGGTTTTGTTAGATCAGTTAACTAATATTTATACGATATAACAGTTAGCCGTGCTCAGTTAAGAAAAAAATTTACTATTGATTTGGAACGCCACATGATCTAGGTGAGTTTCTAACCCCCTTTTACTCTTAAACGTTTCGGGGTTGTATGCATACTCGTATTTGAAAGAATTTATATACAAGATTTTAATTAATAACGTATATCTTGAAAGAACATGTTTATATTTATTAATATATATTTGTATGCTAGTTAATAGAACAGAAAGAAAGAGTTAGAAGCAATCCATATTAATAGTTGTGAAGAATGTTGATATGATAGAATGTATACTTGTATGCTTGTTAAATGTAGAAGTTTGAGTATGTGTTCATGTATAGAGCCTTCGGGCGTTATGCATGCACAACAAGTTAGGATGACGAATCCCGCTAACTTCAAATAACTCGGTTATGACCAAGCATAGACGGCGACTCGGTTATGAGCAAGCATAGGAGGCTCGGCTATGAGAATGCATTGATGGCTCGATTATGAGCAAGTATAGATGGTTCAATTATGAGCAAGCATTGATGGCTCGGTTATAAGCAAGCATGTATCAAGCTAGTTATGGATTGATTGATAGACCGACATGAAACAAGTAAATAATGAATGAGTAATGTTAAGTTATGTATGAATGTTTAAAAGAGGTGATTTTATTATGAATCGTATTTAATGAAAAGAAATAAAAGAAGAACCCATTGATTACGTAACTAGAAATCACTCAGCGTGTAGCTGACTTCTATTATGCATTCAGGTATTGTCACAAATAATTATTTTTAACCTAAATTTTGTGATAAAAAACCAAACTTCATTTATATACACTCGTTAAACATAATTTTTCATTAATAAACTTTGTTAGTTTCATTTAAAACCCCAATTAGAACCTTTGAACCATCCTACTCGTTATTATAGTTCTTTTGAATTTCATAATAAACTTAGTTTATTTTTATAATATAAGATTACTTGTGGAACCGAACCACATCAAATCACTCGCTTGATTCATCTTTTTGCTCATACTCGTACGCAAACGCTTTCATATAAGTTTATCATAACCCCTTTTTTAATATTTTGAGGTATGACATGTATGTTTACAGCTACAACTTGTTACTTTCATTGTTTTGATTTTCAATATGATTCATGTCAATGTCATAGAGTATTTATCCTTTAATACTTGTTTATGCTTTACATGCTACAAGATATACGTGATTAAATTTTGGTTATTGATGATGAATACGCTTTCACATACACGTATGCATACGCTATAGTGGGAATGTCTTCATGATGAAACGTAGGCTCCCTAATAATTTGGCTTTACGTAAAAAAGAACATGATTTTCATTTATTTTACGTATTTACTTTATGTTTGGAATATTTCATCGTGGCATATGATTTGTAATTTTTTTCTTACTATATAATATAAACTCTTATTAATGCTTACCAACATTGTCAAAACTTATTTTCATACATGTTACAAGTTGAAGTTGCTTTGAGGCGAAGATCACCTAATCAGACCTTTAGGATATTTTGAATTATTTAACTTGTTTGTTTGAGATAATATGTTTTGGTTTGTTTTTCTTTTATGAATTGTGTAATGTGACAAGTTTAATTTAATAATATGGATTAATTATGTTATCACTTCAATAGTGTTGCGTGCTATAAATAATTAATGTCGCGTCTCCGACGTATTAATGTCGGGGTGTGACACAAGATTCAGCCGAAATTTAAACAAAGATAACATATGTATCAAACTTACAAACATTAATAATACTATGATGGTTGTTGAGAAGCTACTGTCCCTATATTTGCTTCGGTTAGAACTACCGGCACTACAAGGTTTTGCATATGTAAACAGCAACCAAGTCTCAAGAAGAAAGCCAAATTAAATCATCATGTCTTGTGTTATAATATTATTTTCACTACCAACACAATTATTCCTTCTTCATACACAAAAAGAAATAATTTCATTTTTTCATAAAAGAATAAAATAATTAAATGCTTTAGAGATCGGGTTAATGTGACTAATAAATAATAATCATTACCATGGGAGTGACCACATATATATTTGGTACTTCCTTACCCACCACTCAAAATAAGTCAGGATTTATGGTATTCTTTCATTAATACTTACGGATATACTAGAAAAAAGTATAATTTTATATAACTATTTTAATGATAGTTAGTTATCGTGTGTGTAACGTATCAAACGAGTGATATATTATTACTTCAAATAAAATCAAATTGATTAAACATGTTAAATGAGTCCAAACCCCCTAACTTATATTTAAATACACATCAGCTTGTAAAATAATTTGTCAAAAATTGACTAAGATTTGAGTAAATCAAAATCGTTTTTAACATATTAGTAATTACTAAACATATCAAATAAGTAATATTTACGATCTACAAAATGGATCATAAACATATGAACCAAATTTTGGCCCAGAAAATCTAGTTTTTTCATATATAACATGAATTAATAATAATAATAAGACAAAAAGTAAACCAATAATATATTATATTGATCCTCATTTTTGTGATTACATTTACATGTCATGGGGAGACAAATGGTTTTAGCATCATCATGTTGTACCCATGGCATGCACGGGAATAGTATGTTATCCTTGTTTGAAGCCGCAATAACCAAATTACCCTCTATTAAACAGCCACTGTCACTCAAATAGATTGGATGGTGTTGACGACTTTAAATCTTAAGTTAAAGCGTCACACCACTGAGCTTTAACTAACTCGTCTCTTTAACACCGCGTTGTGATTTAAAAGGTTGTTCTCACGTTAATGCCCTACTATTTTCTGGTTAAACTATTTGAGCCCCACCATTTTCTTGTTAAAGGGGCGTTAACATGGTATCATTTCCCCCTTTACTGCATGAACGTTAGCCCTGACACGATTTTAAAATCATGTTGCCACGCCACATCACTTTTACAATCCCTCCAAACAGCCGGTTTTATAAGTTCTTTTTTAATTACTTTTTGAACACTAACTTAATACCACTAGGGACATTTCTATTTTCATATTCCATTTATATTTTCATATTCCTAACTTTTTTTAACATCTATCTCTCAAAAATGAAATGCCTCATTTTATATTAACTAGCTTTTAGTCATTGCATTATAGGTTGTTTTAGTTATATTTGTAGTTTATATTATTATGATTTTTTTCAATTTTAAAATTATTTATTGTAAATAAGTTGATTCCTTATTTAGGTTGATTATAATTTTATTGTTTGTACAAAATGTTCATTTGTGTCCATTTATGTTTGTTCTATTATGTTCGTTTAACTTTGTTTTTGTTCACTTACATTCAAGAACTGTTCGTTCAGGTTTTAAGCGAACGGACATGAACATAGTCGCTTTTTTAAAGAATGAACACGAACACTAAATTCTGTTAGATTATTATATCAACACGTCATTAAAAGTTAGGCAAATATTTCAAAGTGTCCACATAAATATTGAACCTTTCGTTTATAAAGATGCAAGCTTTGTGAGCTCTACACCAAGAAACTATTTAAAAACAAAAAAAGAGCAAGCTGCGGTTTTATAACACATTTAAGTATTATCTGGGTTTGGTAAGAGTAATACCTGTAAATTCGAGTCAAACGCATGAGAAGACTTAAATCAGAAATCAAGTAATTTGATGGCCTGATATAAGATAATGAGCAACCACATAGCGATACATAAGAATTTTTTTGGTATGCATTTATATAGACATATATTATAGAAAGATTATTGATATAGAATATAGATTTAATTATGGTATAAACACATGGGCATGAATGTGAAGGTCAGTTATCATTCCATCAAATGCTAATTAAAAGTATATATAAACCGAAAACCTTTCAATTTAAGGCAGTTATTTAAGCTTAATTGTTATACACTTTTTCTTTTCTTTTTGTACTTATATATAAGGAACATTATTAATATAAAATATGTTATAATTTATAGTGTTTATACACTTTCATCTTCATCAAATAAACGTCATTTTTGTGTACACATATTCAAATTAACCTAAGTTACGTGTTTCAAGCTTAAGTTGTGAGACACTGAAATTTAAAAAATTTAAAAAGATGAGGGAAAACAAACAATGATGTATGATTAATAGTTTTATCGAATAAATAAAAAATGAAACTTTAATTAAGTGCATTTAGTATTACAATATTTAGTTATGTAAATACTAATAGCATCTTCAACAAAATATTTTGGACGTCGGGGGCTTAGGGTGAGGCATGGTCGCATGGATGCCTTTGAAGATTGGAGAACATGTCTGTTTAAACGTTTATCTGTGTGTGTCCTCCGGATATAAAAATATAAGCAGACAAACTCATGACCAATCCCTCTCATATAACCTCTAATATTTTTTACTTTCTTTTTGTGAAAAAGGAATACGAAAGTGGACTTAGAAAAGAAACAGAAAAGGAAAATTCAATGGTTTCGAACGATGAGTCAAAATCTAATGTATATATGACATTATTATTTGTAGACGTATGTGGTGTTGAAATTGTTAGTTGGGCGGTGAGGCAAAAAGACTAACAATTAATTGGTATTGTTAAGTCGGGATTTTTACAACCATGGACGTATTCCGTAATAATAAGTGGGTATAAAATTGTAATAAAACCGAAATGTAGAATAAAAGGATGGTTTGGTGAGAAATATAATGAACATTAAAAAATCATAATGAGTAGAGGGCTAAGCTCAAGGATTATTATTACTTGGAGTACAAAATTTCAAATCATCACACATAATTATGCAACCAAACCAACCTTATTCAAGCAACCCAACACAACCCATCTCTGATAACTGATTATATAACACCACAATACAATGGATCAATCTCCAATAACCCTACACTTGTAATTGATTGATTAATGGATCTTGCATTGCAAGGATTCGGTATGGTGGTCAATAATTCCGCTTATGACGATGATGATAATAATAATAATTGTAATAGTAATTCACCTTATACTGTTGTTGATTTTGGGAAGAAAGAAGTTAGTAGGGCTTATTTGGATACACGTGAAGAAAAAGAAGAAGATAATAGTAGCTCAAGCTCTGATTTCATGAACGAACAACATATTACCAGTTTTGATGACTCATCTTCAGTTGAAGAGAAGAACCCACATTGTGATAATGATTCGGAGAAACAAGGGGCATCAGTGATCTCAGGTACTGGTTTAATTTATGTGTAATCAAGTGTTGAATTTGTTATTTTTTAGTATTTGTTGGGATGCCCACCAGGTGTTTGATGAAATGCCTGACTTGTTAAAAGTGAAGCAATTGTTAATTTTTTTGATTTGGGTCTTTATTGTGTGTTTGCCGAATATTATCAGATAATCAGTTTTAATTTTTACATCCAAACACCAGTTTACAAGTTTAAAGAATTCTTGATATCGGTATATCACCGTGTTTGATGTGATCTATGTTGATGAATGATAGAGATTGAGATGATGAAGGAAAGATTCTCAAAATTGTTGCTTGGTGAAGATATGTCTGGTTGTGGGAATGGTGTTTGTACAGCTTTGGCTATCTCGAACGCAATTACGAATCTATGTGGTAAGTCATAATAGTTGATTCTTTAAAAAGTTACAACTCTTTGAATAATGTTTTGTTTTTGTAAATTTCTTGAAATTTCAGCCACACTTTTTGGACAAATATGGAGGCTTGAACCTTTGTGCCCTGAAAAGAAATCTATGTGGCGAAGAGAAATTGAATGGCTTTTATGTGTAAGTGATTACATTGTCGAGTTGATACCTTCGTGGCAAACGTATCCGGATGGAAGTAAACTTGAGGTCAAAATTATTGTTTTTATTAGTTCTAGTGCTTAAAGTAATGCTAGTCCTTGTAGTCTGTATTTAATTTGTTCTTTGGTTTCTTGTGATATGATTTTATAGGTCATGACTAGTAGACCTCGGTCCGATCTTTATGTTAATCTCCCGGCTCTTCGTAAATTGGACAACATGCTTCTTGTGAGATTCTCAGTTCTTATCTCTGTTTGACCTTTTTGTGGTAAAATCAATTTTTGTAGAAAGTTAAAGAATGCGATTTTGTGTTACAGGAAATATTAGACAGTTTTCAAAAAATGGAGTTCTGGTATGTTGACCAAGGGATTCAAGCTTTGGAAACCGACAGTTCATCTTCGTTTGGTAAAGTGGTCCCACGACAAAAGGAAAAATGGTGGCTGCCTGTTCCCCGTGTCCCTGCTGGCGGCCTGAGTGAGACCGCAAGAAAATATTTGCAAAATAAACGCGACTCCACAAACCAGATATTAAAAGCTGCAATGGCTATTAACAGCATTACGTTAGCCGATATTGATGTCCCTGAATCATTCTTGGATGCCCTTCCAAAGGTATCATATTTGACCCGAAAGTCAAAGTTAAATTTGGTATAATTATTAATGCGTCTTTCTTCTCTTTGCAGAACGCGAGAGGTAGTTTAGGTGATATTATTTATCGATACATTTCATCAGATCAGTTTTCACCCGAGTGTTTATTGGACTGCCTTGATTTATCCTCCGAGCATCAAGCACTTGAGATTGCTAACCGCGTAGAGGCCTCGATCTACATATGGAGACGAAAAAACGCCCCAAAGCCGCCGCCTGCAAACATGGTGAGCCGGTCATTCTCCAGGTCATCATGGGACAAAGTTAAGGATATGGTTGCTGACGTGGACAAACGAGAAATGTTAGCAGATAGAGCTGAAACCCTCTTGCTTTGCTTGAAACAGAGGTTCCCCGCCCTTCCTCAGACCACCTTGGACATGAGTAAAATCCAATATAACAAGGTATGAATATTAATTATTACAAATTATTACATGGTTTCATATCGTTTTAGAATTTTAAAATATCAATTTTATGTGAACCAGGATGTTGGGAAATCGATATTGGAGAGCTACTCGAGGGTATTGGAAAGCCTAGCATTTAATATAACCGCACGCATTGATGATTTACTCTATGTTGATGACCTGGCACGACATTCTGACAAATTCTCATCAATGTCAAACCGTGAAGTCGTCACCAAAGCCATTGTCGGGAAACCATACACGGTTACCACGCCTTATAAAACGGCTTTCAGCACACCAAGTCTCTCACCTGCACGCTTTGAAAATAGTCCAAAGAAAATATTAACAGATTATTTGACCATTGACCCGAAATGTAAGCACTATGCGAGTCAAGTAGTAAGGTCAAACTCGTTTACGGGCAGGACACGAGAGGCTTTACAAAAGATGGGGCTTGGGGGCTCTTAAAGGCTCGTTCAGGGTCAGTTGACTCCGACCCGGTTTGGCCAAGTTTTATGTGGATGCCTGGGTAAATGGGTTGAGTCCGATTATGGCATTTGTACATCCTGTTTTGTTATGCCAAGTACCGAGTGTTGTTTGACCTGGCACGACATTCTGACAAATTCTCATCAATGTCAAACCGTGAAGCCGTCACCAAAGCCATTGTCGGGAAACCATACACGGTTACCACGCCTTATAAAACGGCTTTCAGCACACCAAGTCTCTCACCTGCACGCTTTGAAAATAATCCAAAGAAAATATTAACAGATTATTTGACCATTGACCCGAAAGGTAAGCACTATGCGAGTCAAGTAGTAAGGTCAAACTCCTTTACGGGCAGGACACGAGAGGCTTTACAAAAGATGGGGCTTGGGGGCTCTTAAAGGCTCGTTCAGGGTCAGTTGACTCCGACCCGGTTTGGCCAAGTTTTATGTGGATGCCTGGGTAAATGGGTTGAGTCCGATTATGGCATTTGTACATCCTGTTTTGTTATGCCAAGTACCGAGTGTTGTTTGAGTTGACTCGGATATTGGTAATGACAGTTTAGTGAAATCGTGTAAATAAATGCTAAAATTTTGTTTTCCACAAGAAAGATGAAAATATTGCTGTACTTTTATTCTGCTTTCATAAATCATAATGATATACTTACGGTCATATATTTCATCTTCACCATTTTTTATTCTAAATTGTTATTTATTATAGTTTAATTTCAGGATTATTTACTAATTTATTGCTATTAAAAGGTTTCCTAATCATTTGTATGAAGTCTTGTATTACCTTTTAACAGTTTTAATATATGATTTTAAGCCACTATGGTGTTTTATGGTTGATGACCACTTGTTAATGGGATAACCATAACATCAAGAGTGCAAGATTCAAATGATTACAATTTAGAAGCGTGTTTAAAAAAATGGCTAATCATTAACCACTAAATCAACACTAAAGATAGATGCACAAACATGTCTCGACTCTCGAGTGACTAGAACTCAATCCCTAGATATTTGGATTCGATTTAGGTAGCAGGGAAACATATGTATAAATAGACGTCCACAAAAGACATCATGATTGTAAGGTATCTCCTATTTACTTAAGAGGTTAATAGGAGTATCTTATATTATGAGCCATTATATAGATGATTAATAGGTTAATGGGAGTATAGATGTGACATTATGGTGGTAAGGTTTCATCCCTCTATCTGAGACGTACACAAGGTCGGATGTTTAAATCTTGCAAGGTACATGTATATTGTATAAATGGTTAATATGATTATATTATGAGTTCTATAGAAGAAAAACTAGACTAATTTAGGGCCTGTTAAGCATAAACCTAAATCATATGAATTATGATTTGATCACGGCCTTATTTTGATATATTTAAGTTTTAACAAATGCATAGACTATCTATAATAAAACAATTTAATAACTGTAAAACTTTGATGTTCATACAATACTAAAGGTCATCAGTGATGGCTAATGTCATCACATGAGTAGTTGCGTGAATAATCCGAATGAATGAGTCGCACGGGTGATTGTGTTACCTACGCTTGTTGTAGTGTATTCCAAAAGAGTTATGAAAAGCTTTTAGTTAAATCAAAATGCAAATGGTATTTGGAATAAAAGACTTGACTAAGACATGGTATGTTGAATTAAGTTGGTTTATTATAACTTAAAATAAGGACTATCCAACTATCCAAGTGTATTCCGGTCCAAATTGGATATAAACAGCTTTAAAGATGTAAAACAAGCCCAATTGACTTACATGGTGTGTATAATACAATGACCGGCATATTATACACCAGCCTACAACACCATTTGCCATAGCCCGCTGTATACATTGGTGATATACACTGAACCAGATGGGTGACAGGTGTATGATATGCCGACCGGCTTATTATATTTCGGGTCAACTTTTGTGCGGGTCATCTGATACGATGCAATGTTATTTCTTACGCATTAAACACACATCATACGCAATAGCTTAGATGCTCTTATAATGTGTATTTAATGTACATAAATTAAGGTTCGAAATTGAAGCTTGTTTGTGGTCGTGATCAGGTCTCGAGGAAGATTAATTACACATGTTCTTTTTGTATACGATGGCTCCCTTATATTTTGGATCGTTTTAACTAAACTTGTTGGGTTCTCATTCATTATGTTTTTTGGGTTCAAATGTCTTAATTCTTTTTTATTACATGTGTTTAAACTTTAAACCTTAGTAAATAAACTCATCATATTAATTTGTTAAAACGTTTGAAAAATTGGGACAAAATTCTTCCGCATTTATTTTCATAAGGAGTCTTCTAAAAGGTGGGCGTTACACCAAATGGTATGTGCTCACAATAATACTATATTTGAAAGATGAAAACTTCACCTATGACAAACCGTATGTTATACAAGATTGTATATTAACAAAGTGAATCAAGTGATGGTAAATAAATTTTCTTCAAAGAAGTAGCCACATCTATACAAAAATACGAAAGAGAAAAGGAAAGGAACATAGAAGAAAACAATATAGTTGAAAACGTATGGTAATTTAAGCTTTGAAACTTTATTCACCATTAGTCTTAATTAGTTGCGGACCTAAGATCATTAATTTTATCTAGGGCATTCTTTAAACATGTGAGACGTGTTGAAGTTACTTTTCATATATTACACATGAAAAATAAGTAAAAAAGGAAAATAAATATGTGGTATCAATACTCAACACTTAAAAATTATTTTTAAGCGTAACATTGTGGAATTGAGTAAACAAGACATGACGTTAAAGTTGACAAGAAAAACCAGAATCATAGTCATATCATATATGCCAAAACATGTGGTTGCCAAGTCTTTATTTATCCCATAAAACATACCTTAACGACCATTTGACGATGGTGTCCATCTCCTGGACCATTTTCCGTTCTAGTGAATTGGACTTTCTGTTCTTTAAGTTTATATCAATTTTTGGGAGGTGTCTTTTAACTAAGTACGAAGTTATACTGCACGTTCTTTATGTTGACATTTTCGTACATGTTTCGTCTTGTTGCCCTAACTCAGCTAGTTCATAACGTTAAATCCACCTATGTACCACTCACATGAGGAACTAATGGTGAGTTTATGTTACCTAAGATGTTTAAAAAATAAGGAAAATTGGATTTTAATAATCCAAACTATTAACTAATCCCAACTAACAATGTGACTACTAACAATCCCAACTTTCACTTTTATTACCGATAATAATCCAACTCTAACAATTTGTTATCTTTGTTAGTTATGTTCTCTAAATTGGAATGAAATTACCTAAATACCCTTAGTTAAGAAAAAAGAAATACAAAAATAAATTAGTTGGTAAAATAATTAATACAATAAAATGCATTTTATTAATAATAAAAGCCTTTGTTGCTATACATCCTAACGTCTCCCCCACCGCTGACCACCACCGGAGACAGCCTCATTAGGCCCATTTTTTTATAGTCTTTCGTATTTGTATTTAATGTATTGTTTATGTATTTGTTAGCTTGTTAGACTTATCTTTTGTATGTTTGGATTCAAAATCTACTGTTTTTGAGCCAAATGGGGCGTGAATAATAGAACAATAGTGTATGAGCTTACACACTATATCTAGAGTGTGTAACTCATACACACATAACCTTTGTCAAATCTTATCTTGTAACAACTCATAAACTCTCTCTTCACTCCCTTATCCTCTCGGCAATAATACATACCAAACAAGATCCGAGATCTCGGTCCTCACTAGTGATTTCCGCTAGCTAGTGAATAGATTGATCCAAGATAACTAGTATTAGTGTTGTTAGATCCGGTCACGGGACCTACAATTGGTATCAGAGCTTTCGGGCTCTACTAGTTGTAGATCTTGGGTCACAACCTTGGATTTTGGTCTTGTTTGTGTTGAAGACGGATTTTCAAGCAGTTCTTGTGGGTTACGGGTTGTTCAAGCCACCAAAGTGTTCAAAAAGTTCATAATATAGTGTGTTTAATCTTCGGGTGTTAAAGTTTGTGTGTTGACTTGTGAAGATTCAAAGTTTATAGCTTCAAAAATTCAAAAATTGGTGTTAAAGAGGTGTTGAAATATGGGTGTTTGTTAAGATCCATAAAGGGTCAACAGTGATTGAAGTGACATACATATGAAAGGCAATCTTGAAAAAGGTGACAGAAAAGTACACATTGTACTTTCCATAAGTATAGTTTGTAATCGAATCAAGTGTGCATTCAAATCGAATCGTCCATATGATTCGAATCCAAGTTATAATCTAATCGAATTCAGGATAATCAAATCAAATCAAGTAAGCCTAATCGAATCGAGTCCAAAAGTGATCTAATCGAATCTCCAGTGTAATCGAATCGAGTTTAAATTACATTCTAATCGAATCCCCGTTCGATTAGATTAGTCCATTGGATTAGATTATAATTTCATTCTATTAGGTTTATCCATTCGATTAGATTATCAAGCCATTCGATTACTTTATACTTAATCATTTTCTCAGAAGCTGCTTATCCATTCGATTACTCTGCATTCGATTACTTTGTATTCGATTACACTCCATTCGAATACTTTGTAATTGTGTTTTTCAGCAGAATCAGAGAGTATTTGCGTTTGATCTTGAAGCTGTTTAAGCAATGGCCAATCCAATGGAAGAAGTTAAAATGATGTTGTAAGAGGTTACATGATCTTTGAGAACGAGGCTAGTCCTACCAACAAGCCTCCTAAGTTGATGAATGGGGATAATTATTCTGAGGAATTCAAGTGGCGATTTAAGAACTAAATTAGAATTCTTGATTATAACCTTCTTAGACCCCTTGAGCAAGGTCCATATAATCCCACATCTACTACTGCTGATGGTGAAGTTCCTAAGCCTGCAACTGCCTATGATGACAATGATAGAAAATGTTTTCGTGATGATCAAAAGGCCTTCAGTGTTCTTTGTGTTTGCCTCTCACATGAAATTGCACTAACCTTGAGGGATCACACCACAGCTAAAGGTCTTTGGGATGCTTTGGTGAACAAGTTTGAAGGAAACATTGAGATGCGAAACAACAAGAAGGGAATGTTGAAGGGAGAATTCAACATGTTCAATTATGTACAAGGAGAATCAATTGCTAATCTTATTCAAAGATTTGAGACCTTGACTACCAAGATCAAAAGCCTTGCTATTGACTATGATCAGATTGAAATCAATGACAAGTTGCTCAACTCCCTTTCATATGCCTGGAACAGTAGTGTGATCACAATCAAGAGAACCACTAACCTTCAAATCACCACCCTTGCTGACCTGACTTCCATTATCAAGTCATTTGAGATGGATGACAATTTGAAGATGGGAAATCATATTAGTTCTCTTAATCAAGCTGGGATATCGACGGGATTAGGTATAAGTACAACATTTCTGAGTAAATCACACCCTATTGTTCAAATTACTAACTCTGCATTCAAGACCTCTGCTGCTCCTCAAGCATCATCAAGCTCAAGTTCATTCCAAGATGAAGTTGACAAGGTCGTGGCACAAGCCCTAAGAGCTCATGGAATCAAGAAACCTACAAGCAATCAAGCTCACTCTGCTCCTCAAACCATTTCACCTGATGACTCCAATGTGGCCCTGTTTCATGCCTTTATGGCAAGCCATGAAGAGCTATTACAAGGAAAGTTTCTTCATCTTTTTGAGCAAGGAGATCTTCCCGAGATCAACAAGAAGAATCTCAATAAAAAGGACATCAAGTACCAGATGGTCATGGCTGTTCTCCGAGCTACAAATTTCATGAAAAAGTATGGGAAGAACAACTTCAAAGATGCTGATGGAAAGAATATTGGGTTTGAGAAAGACAAGATGCGTTGCTACAACTGCAATGGAGCAGGTCACTTTGCAAGAGAATGCACCAATCCTCCTATTGCTGTTGATAACGTCAAGATCAACGGGATGTCTAACAACGAGGGTGCTAAGAGACATGATAAAAGGCATGTTTCAAATTAATCCTCGAAGTCAAGAATCCCAAGAATCGGACAAGGAAGTGGATCTAAGGGAAACTTCGAGTCAAGCTCAAAGGCCATGATTACAAGAACAGTTGAATCTACTAAACCAGATTGGGAGGACGACCAATTTGAGGAGCTGAAGAATCCTCTGACATTTGTTGGAATGGCCTTCGCTGATCAAGCAAGCACCTCATCAAATCCTGCTACTGGAACACCTGCACCTACCTCTATCATTCCCGAGGTACACAAACTTTGCTCACAATCTTGTATTGATAAAGTTATGCACTATAGAACTCATAATGATGCCATTATAGATGAAAATCTTAGCCTTAGATGTCAGGATGATGATCTTAACAAAGCTGAAAAGATCTATGCCACTAGGATTAAAACTCAAAATAATGATATGGCTAAACTTAATGAAACACTTTGCCAAGCTGAAAAACTAGTTGAACACCATGAAAGACGTGTTGTTGAATTCAATGCTAAAATTGACAAATTAAAGCTAGATTTGGCCCAAAGTAAAATAGTTGTTGAAAAATTTGAGTTAGCTTATGATAAGCTTAATGGGATAATTGGGGGCACAGATTGGGGTGAGACAAAAGACTGGAACAGGCTATGATAATACTGTTGTTTCACCTCTGTTTAATAAGAATTATACTAGCCTTCCTCACTTTAGTTTCAATACCCCACTTGAGGATGAGATAGTCTATGGTATTGGTCATGTTCCAAAACCAAAGACATTTACTCCTGCTATTCCCAAGACCGTTGATCCAATTATTCCATCAATTAGTCCTAATGGTAATTTATCTTCTTCGACAAGTCGTGTAAAAGAAAGTGATTGTGTGGAAACAAACAAGGGTTTTGGAGACAAACAGATTTTAAATTCACTTTTTGATTCATGTTTGAATCTAAAATCATTTATTATTAATTCGGTCTGTAATAGTAATAATAATAATACATTGAAAAATATTTTGAACAATCATGTAATTTCTGAGAGTGTTGATGTTGGCACTGCTCTTGATGACGTGAATGAAAATGACTTTGCTACTTCTGATAGTGATTGTGAAACTATTTTTAATGAGATTGTTTATAATAGAGATGTGCATGAAATGGTGTCTGTTGATACAAACAAACCTAGTTGTTCACCAAGTGATTGTAAAGTGTAGGGAGACAAAATTAAAGAAACTTGTTTTGAAATTGAAAAAACAAGTACCTCATGTAAATATGTTCCACCACATAGAAAATTTTTTTATCAGTCAACCAATCAAGCTTATCATCCTCAACTTTATAATCAATATGATAACAACTACTATGGGAGTAATCAACAAGATTATATCAAATCCCTCTATTCAAATGTTTCTGATGACCGTGGTTATAGGTCAGATAACATGTTTGTCCCTTTCCAAGCATCACCTTATTCACCACAACCAATGTATCATAGTTCTGACGAGTTCTATAAGGATAACAAAAAGAAACTTTGTTATGTGTGTGGTAACCCATCTCACCTTGCAAAACATTGCAAGAAATGGCATAGAAGGCAACGAGAAATGAACAGTCAGTTTAATACACCAAGCTCAATAACAAGAAATGATTGATCTGATAGTTCTGCTAGTGAAATGGATGTGAAATCCAGAAATAAGAAAAACAGTAAACCGCCTTTTTGGATAACCAAAGAGGAGAGAGCAAAAAGGAATTCTAAGACTGAAAAGTCAAGGAATTCACCAAAAATAAACAACAAAAGAAATCCAAAGATTGAAAAATCTGAGAATTTTGTTTTGAAACCAAGAAGAAGACAGTCAAGAGAATCTTCCAAACCAGGAAACCTGCCCATGCATGGGTTCCTAAGGACTTTTCTTCTGATTCTGACACGTCTCAAAACTTCATAATTGATGACACGGCAATAAAAGATGTTAACTGTGTGGTAAACCTTCCCGAGACAACTAAGTCTCGGGAACCCATGTCTAATTAGTTTTCTAATGTGTGTAGGGTCAGTTAAGAAGGTCTGTCAACAGTATTTGGTAACTAGAAGTGGTTGTACCCGACACATGATGGGAGACGAGTTCTTACTGTTCGACTTTACACCGTTTAATGGGGGACATGTTTCCTTCTCCGGAGACGTGGGTGGTAATATCAAAAAGCGTGGAAGAGTGTCGAATGGGATCCTGACATTTGATGTCAATTTGGTGGAGAAACTGTTTTGGATAAAAATCTGTTAAGGATCGAGTATCCAAATTTGTTAAGTGAGGTAAGGTGCTAACTCGATAATGACAAACGTGTAATCGTAATATTGGGGAACACAAAGGTTTGATCACGAGGGAAAAAGCCCTTAACCAAGATAGTCTTACTTCGGTCAAAACTTATCAAGGTAATCTTTGGTCGAATCTCATCAATCAAGGATTAATCAAGTAATCGTTGGTTGAATCTTTTCGGTCAAGGATCAACAAGGTAACCTTTGGTCGATGAGTATGCGATTATCGTGGTCTCCGGCACAAAAACCCCCCCGGACGGTGAAAACTATCACCGTCGTTTATATTAGATAAAAAAGGTGTTACAATCATTGTGGAGTAAATGATCAAGATTACAAAGTAAGCTAGTGAATAGAGAGAGTGCTTGTTTCTCCTCTAGTGTGTGTGATCATACATGTGTTTGTTCTACTCGATCATTGCTCAATTAAATAAGAAAATATCACTAACAATATTCCCTAACTATCTGGAAGTCTTCCACTAGCCGCTCCACGACCTTTGACCACGTGCCAATAGCCGTCCAGTAGCGAGATAAGCGGGAGAACGAGTCTTGTAGCCGTTGTTGATATTGTAGGTTCCCTGGACGGATCACACGAGATATCCCGATATACACAGGTGCGGGGAATCCCTGTGTAGATCGTTACGGACGTAGAATATTAGCTCACGAACACACGTACACACAATACGAACAACCACACGTTATATTGATAACTCAAACCGAGATGCTTACAGACTCACGTCAATAGACTCACACGTAACTGAACTCGATCAACCAAAACCTAAAATGACCAACACTGAAACAGTAACCCGTAGGTTACTTAAATACACGACAACTTCGCCTCAGGCGAAGTTGTCAATAACTTCGCTCGTTGAGCAAGTTCGCCTAGGCGAACTTGTCAACAACTTCTCTTGGTTAACAAGTTCGCCTAAGCGAACTTGTCAACAACTTCGCTGTTACACAAACAATTACATAAACAATATTACAGACTCGATTACAGACTTTATACATATGAACTACTGACATCTATGCACCAACAGACTCCCCCTTGGCAGTAGCTTCATATCTTGATCTTTCAGCTCTTGTCTCGTAATCCTGTATCTTTCATGCGTGCACTCCTTCTCTAACACACACCGTGACTACTCGCTGATATTTCCTTGCTTCATCCTTCCAAGCAGGAATATAGAATATCTTCTTTTCGTTCAACGCTTGCAAATCAGCTTTCGATAAGTTAACAAGATGCATCGAGTCATACACCCTCAGCACTTCTTGTTCATCTTCGTCTTCCATCACGGCTTCAGCAGTCTGGCAATCAACGTACCACCATTTTAGATTCTTCAACACATCTTGAGGCATATTCTTCATTGGAACCTCCTTGATGCATCAGATCGGCTTGTACTTCATCACCATCCATGGCTTGCCATCTGCTCTCAATCCCCTCTCTGTATCCTCCACGAGCTTTCCCTTCTGTGGCTTTATTAGTTCAAACTTCTTTTCTTTTACGCCTTCTTTCCACACAATCTTCTCAATCATTCTTGCCATATTGTTGTCACTTCTGTTTATCAGGCCTAATCTGCCCAAATCTTTCACCTCGCATTCCGGCAGCGTGTTGAAAGATCTCAACATTCTCTTGAAGTATTGAATGCCATCATAACGTTTTACCACAAATAACTTGATCTGTTCATCATAAATCCAACAGATGATTCCCTTCTTCGCCTCAGCATAGCCTTTAATGTTATAGCTTTTCTTGAACATGGCTGGAACAGCAGGCTTCTTGGTCTTGATAAACCAATGAGCACAGCCTTCCTTCCACCTAGGCTGCTCCTCCCACTCAGTAGTCTCATCCATCTCAGCCCTCACATCGGCTTTCTCAACCTCAGGGATCTCGTGCTCGACATTTTCATCAACAATCTCTCCTTCCTCTATCACATTTTCAACCATAATTTCTGCACCAATCTTTTCAATCTAACTGATTGGCAGAACATCTTCATCAAATAATACATCGTCGCTGAACATGTCATCATCAAGTTCCTTCAGCGCATCGATCACATCATCCTCCACCATCACTACATCATCACCACCAGCCGCTTCGGTAGACTCCCCCTCAGCTGTGGAAGCCCCAAGAGCTTGTGAGGTTCTTGGCAGCTCACCACCTGCACCTTCCGGTGCATTGGGATCATCGTCTCGGTCTTCTCTACGCTTGGTCCTCAACTCATCTCCTCTACAGCTCATCTCCCCCTGAGATGCCAAGAAAACCTTCAAGGCATCTATTATTTTCCCGTGCTCAGCCAGGAGGGATGCCTGCAGTTGATTTGCTTCCACTAGGCTTTGAATAGTCTTTGACTGCTCAGCTACAATCCGCTCTAGTGAAGCTATCCGTTCCGAGTCAGAACTGGGCGTGTCCGCAGGTGGTACCGTACCCGATACTCCTGCAGTAGTGGTGACCGTAGACTCAACAAATCGTGCTACTACCACCGGTGGAGTACGCGTTTGAGGTGGTAGAGACACAATTTCTGGAGCCGACGTCTGGACGGCTGTGATATGTGGAAGGTCAGCCGACAATGTAGCCACTACGGGAACAACCGTAGCGCTTGTACTCGATACCTGCACAGAGGTAGGAACAAGGGACATACCAGACAAGGCAGGTGGAGCAAAACGTGCAAACCTTGAAGTCTCTCCGGCTCCTACACCCATACCTGTCGTTTCCCTTCTTGAGCGCTTTCGCACCAGCTGCACAACCTCTTCTTCATCAGCTTCCTCATCTTCGTAATCAACAATTCTCTTCTGCTTACCCACCGTTCTCTCATGTCTCACCATCATCTGTCTGGCCTCTTCCATCACATCATCAAAATCAGCTTGTGGACCCGAGACTGGTATATTCTCATGTGGATCAAATCGGTCCATATCAAACAACCCTTGCCCGCCGAACATGGCGTCAAGATCAATCTCAGAAGCTGGCACAGCAGCAGATACAGCAGTAGATACAGCAGGAGCAGCTGATACAGCCTGGGGTGCTGCCGCCTGTTGTGGTCTTGGGTCTCTGAACTCGTCCCCCGCCGCAGGTACATACTCCGGGTTTATAAGAAACCCAAAAAGCGGAGTATGCCTGGGACGCAGCTCAGGCTTGCTTCGTGCGCTGGAAGTGCGACACTGAGCAAAGATACGTTTCGTCACACATTCCACGTATCGAATAGGGCGTCTTTGAGGTAGCGACGGAGCCACATGATTTAAAATCATCTGTAGGAATCGTGGATACATTGTAAACCGCTCACGCGCCACAGCCCTCCTCTGACGATCGATCTCGTAAAAGATCATCTGACTAAAAGAATATCTTTTATTGTAAGTCAGGGCAGTCATAGCAGACTGCATCGTCGCACCCATTCCATCAGTGCCCGCCTTCCGTCCCGACATACAGACAATCATGACATGCATTAGGAAGCGCCACTGATCTAATAAGAATCCTTTCCTTCGCTGTGTATCCTCTAAGAGACCTGAATATCCTATCCTTAGGAACGCGCCATCACGAAAAGGAGCAACAAACTCTGTGGGGTCATCTCTTGTTTCTTCTCCAAATTGCAACGCCACCCGTATGTGTTCAGAGGAAAACTGAACAACTTGACCATTAACGGTGGCTCGCATCACTGGGGGCTCAACCCGGCAATCATACTCTACCGTCTGCCAAAAGTCTTCAATATTCGGCAGTGAAATAGGCAGGGTAGTTGTGATAGCGTGAAAAATTCTTGAGCGCAGGAGAAAGGTAATAATCTCCCTGTAGTCTTCCACGCCTTTTGCATCTGGATCTAGAGTGATGAACTGGTTATGAGCTGGAAAGAATTGCCTCTGATCGTCACCGTCATCACCACCAGCTCCTCCAACAGCAGCCATATCTGCACTAAACGAACCAAGTTAGATAACCGTTAAGCAACACAAAGTTAGTATATATATCATTTTCCACGGTTGGATCAATTTTCTGTTAAACATAACAAAGAACTTCTTACGAAGTATTAGACTTGAAAAGTAATTTCATTTCCCCAAAAAAAATTTTGACTTCAGTCACCCCGATCACGTCAAAGTCTTCAGGTAAACGGCAATCCTGAAGATCCAATGGATCAACTGGACCGACCACATACAAGTATGTGTCCTTCTAACTATGTATGACCGACTAATTTTCAGCGACAGAAAGAAAACACATCATAATCGCCCCGGTCACTTTCAGTCATCTGGTTAATGGCGACCCTCATTCTCTAAGTAGAAACGAGGACCAAAACATATCCGAGGATATGTCCATCAATCTGAGGTAACCGACTAATTTTAAGCAATAGTGATGTTTTTTTTTTTTTTTTTTTTTTTTTTTTTTTAATAAACATAAAAAACATGGTTACTCGGGATTGATCATCCCGTTTAGCTCAATTAGGTTTTGAAATCTGGATTTATCAAACGCTTTTGTAAATAAATCAGCGAAATTTTCCAGCGTATCGACCTTTTCGACCTTGATCAGTTTCTTCTCAGCACAATCCCGTATGAAGTGATGACGAATGTCAATATGTTTAGTTTTACTATGCTTCACGGGATTGTTAATTACTGAGATGGCAGCAGTGTTATCAATTAAAATAGGAGTGAGTAAGAAATTCAGACCATAGTCGCGCAATTGTTGCCGAATCCACAAAACCTGAGAACAGCAGTTGGATGCTGCCATATATTCAGCTTCGCACGTTGAGATTGCGACTGACGTCTGTTTCTTGCACTGCCATGAAACTAATCTTCCACCAAGAAACTGACAACCTCCAGTTGTTGACTTCCGACTCTGATTGCACCCTCCATAATCAGAGTCCGTGTAAGCGACCAGCTCCAAGTCACCTCCTCTCGGGTACCACAACCCCAGCTTCGGCTTGCCCTTGAGATACCGCAGTATCCTCTTTGCACCTTTCAAATGAGATTCTTTTGGATTTGCCTGAAAACGTGCACAAAGACAAACAGCAAACATTATATCAGGCCTAGATGCAGTTAAGTAAATTAAAGAACCTATTATCGCCCGATATTGAGTTGGGTCCACATCTGCATCACCGTCTACTTCAGCACCCAATTTGTGATTGACGCAGATTGGAGTATCATATGGAGAACTGTCCTCCATCTTGAAGCGCTTGAGCACATCATGAACATACTTCGTTTGATGAATGAACATCCCGTCCTTCCTCTGATCAACCTGCAATCCTAGAAAGAAAGTTAGTTCACCCATAGCACTCATTTCAAATCTTTTCTTCATAACGGCCTCAAATTCCTGACACATGGAGACTCTTGATGCAGCAAATATGATGTCATCCACGTAGACTTGAACTAGCAGGAAGTCACTTCCTTCTCTCTTCACAAACAAAGTACTGTCGATCAAACCCCTTTCAAAACCATTTTCTAGCAAGTAGTCCGATAACGTTGAATACCAGGCACGAGGTGCCTGATGTAATCCATACAACGCCTTGCTCAACCTGTACACGTGATCTGGATAGTCTGGGTCAGGAAAACCCGGAGGTTGCTCAACATACACAACCTCATCAACTATCCCATTCAAAAACGCACTCTTCACATCTAGCTGAAACACCTTCATCTTTTCATGAGCAGCAAACGCCAGAAACAATCTTACGGCTTCCAATCTGACGACAGGAGCAAACACTTCGTTATAATCAATCCCCTCTTGTTGATTAAAACCTTTCACGACAAGCCTCGCCTTGTTTCTTATAATGATCCCCTTATCATCTCTCTTGCACTTGAACACCCATTTTGTGCCTATCGCATGCACATTCTTTGGTTTTTCAACCAAAGTCCAAACTTCCATCTTCTCGAATTGAGCCAACTCTTCTTGCATGGCCTCGACCCACGAGCTGTCCTTTAAAGCCATTTGATAATTTTTCGGTTCAATCTGGCTTATAAAGCAGGTATACAGGCATTCATCGATTATTCCTGTCTCCTTAATGCTTGTATAAACACAGGTGTGTTCATTCAAGCTGCTTCTCGTTTGTACACCTGAGGACACATCACCAATCACATTATCCAAAGGGTGATTTTTATGAATTCTCGTGGTCGGAACAGAACCGACATGCAAATTATCTTCCAAATTAGAAGAGATCTCATCAATGGTTGTTTCATGCTGAGAGTGAAAAGGATTGATAAATTCTTCTTCAGTTGAGGCAGCAGGGGTATCGATAGTGTTTGATGAGGAAGTTTGACATTTTTCAATCAGCTGTCTTAGCAATAGATTTTCTTCCTCATCGAGCGTCATCTTCGTCGCAGCTCTTTCTTCTTCTTCAGAAATCTCCAAATCCGGTACGTTAAACGACTTAAAAAGCTTAACATAGTCGAAAAGCTCAGCATGTCCATTGCTTGGTTTTGGCGGTTGGTAACTTGTGATGTCAGTGTTACATACCACCTCCACCTTGCGAGTCGAAGTATTGAAGACACGCCTGTTGGGAGTCCCAACAACATAACCGACTAAGATTCCTTCATCGGCTACTTCTCTAAATTTCGAATTTGTCTTCAAGATCGAACAAGGAGACCCGAATGGTTCAAGACCACTCAAGTTGGGCTTCCTTCCATGCATAAGCTCGTAGCAAGTTTTACCAAGTCTCTTAACGGTTAACACTCTATTCAGAACATAGCAGGCTGTAGCGACTGCTTCAGCCCAGAACATCACAGGAAGCTTCGAATCTGCCAGCATAGTCCTGGCTCCTTCAATTAAAGTTCGGTTCTTCCTTTCAGCCACTCCATTCTGTTGCGGAGTATACGGAGCGCTGTATTGATGTTCAATTCCTTTCTGAAGACCGAAGATCTCCATTTCAAAATTCTTGAACTCTGTCCCATTGTCACTTCTGATGAACTTAACTGTTTTACTCATGACGTTCTCAACTTTAGTAATCAAACTCTTCACCATTTGAGCCGTCTCATCTTTCGATTTCAGAAAATATACCCACGAGTATCGCGAGTAGTCATCAGTGATAACCAAGCAGTAAGAAGTACCTCCTAGACTTTTTACATTCACTGGACCGAAGAGATCCATGTGAAGCAGTTCTAGAGTACTGGCAATTGAGTTGACCTTCTTGGTGAGATGGGATTTCTTGTGTTGCTTTCCCTTCTTGCATGCAATACATTTGTCTTCAAAGTTAAAACTTTTCAAGGGAACGCCCATCACAAGCCCATTTTTGACAATGTGGTTCATCTTCCGAAGATGAATGTGCCCCATTCTCCTGTGCCACAGTTCGGATTCTGATTCGCTTGCTTTTGTCAACAAACATGATTCTCCCAAGGCCATTTCAGTAGACCTCATATCCATCACATACGTATTTGTATCACGTGGAGCTGTCATCACTATCCACTCTTCTGGTATCTGAAAACCAGGCTTCAACACGATCGCCTCATTCTTCGTGAAGTGAACAGTATACTCCTTATCACAAATCTGCGACACACTCAGCAGATTGTGCTTCAGCTCTTCCACAAAATTCACATTCTCAAGTGTCATCTTCCCATTGGACACCGTTCCTTTCCCAGTAATTCTTCCTCCACTTTCACCAGCAAAACTAACTCTGGCTCCCTGAACAGGTTTTAAGTCGTGCAACAAGAATTTGTTGCCCGTCATGTGCCGGGAACAGCCGCTATCTACAATCCAAAGACTGTGGGCAGCCCTGTTCAACTGTTCCTGCACAATAAAGCAAACGATTAGAATCTAGAGACCCAAGACCAATTGGTCTTGGATCTATACATCCCGTACTTCTGCTTTCCGAGGTTAGCATTTGAATAATTCCTGTCAGTCCTAGTAGGAAATCTCATTGGAGATTGAATGTGAGGCCTTCCAAACCTATGTGTATTGAAAGTATTATATCTTACGGTTTGGTGATTAGCATTGTAAAACTGAGGTTTGTTTCTGTGAAAACCTGAACTAGTTACATTTTGAAACTTTAAAGGGTTTTCATTTTTAACAGTATTAAAATTACCAGTAGACTTATGCTCAGTTTTAATAGGCCTCCCACCTCTGAATTTCGGCGTCAGAGGACAATCTGCAACAAGATGTCCTACCTTATTACACCGAAAACAACACCTATAATCCATTTTCTTTTCAAATGTTGTTTTGGATGTAGAGGCAGTGTTACCAGCCGTTCGTCTCACATAAGGTGGGACGTATGGGTTGAGTGGAGTACTCTTTTTAGAAGTTTTATCTTTATCTCCACCAGTGGGTAACACTCCCTTCTCTTTTGTCTTACCCGATTCGGACAACTTATCCGAATCCGATGAGACTGGACTCGTAACAGAAATATTTACACTTGAAGCAGGCGAACTCGTTTCGCCACTACTAACACTACTAACACTTGGTTCTTTACTTGTAACCTTGATAGGAACTGTCTGAGGAACTTCAAAATCAGCAGATTTCTGTACACTAGGGTTAAAAGTGTAATTGTGGTTATACGGTGGTGGAACCTCGTGATAACCAATTCCTCCTCTCTTTGTAGAGGTACCTTGATCACTAACAAGGTGATCAAGAATAGCTGAGGAATTTCGGAACTGCTCCAGTTTTCGGTTCAGTTCCACCACTTTCACCTGGTGGTCAGCAATCTGCTTTTCACGTTCAGCAATCAGTTTAGTCTTTTCTTCTAAAACCTCATAACTAAGATCAATAACTTCAATTTTCTCAGCAAGTTTAGTTTTTAAGCTTTTAACATCTTTTTCACATGCTTTAATTTTAACTTTGTAACTGTTTTCTCTTGCTTTCGTAAAGTGATGATCTTCTTTAAGAGTTTTAAATTCAGCATCTAAACGAACATACTGATCAGTCATGGTAGCAAGTTGCTCAGACAAATTCTCACATTTAGTACAAATAGATTTAGAACTTACCTCGGAGATTTGATCATTGTTATCTGCCATGAAAGCTTTTTCCTTACCAGTAGCTTTCTCTTCTCCGGTAGTCTTCTCACGTTCTTCATTCTCAACCTTAGCCATATTTGCCTGTTCATTATTTTCATTCAAATGCAGGTTCCAGTTGTATTCACCTGCTTCTCTGGACAGCATGGCATTGACTTCTTTAGTACTTCCAGTGTGCTGTGGGGACCGGCCCTGACCACGCTCAACTCTCTCGTTTCTGCAATCTTTGGCAAAGTGCCCGTTTTGTTGACAGTTATAGCACCTTACCTTGGACTTGTCGAACCCTGGCCTGCCACCAACAAACTTTCTCCCCGTCTTCCTCATGAACTTCTTCACTCGCCTCACTATCATGGCCATCTGCCATTGTAAATCCATCTCCTCCAGATCATCAGCATCGATCTGGTCATAGTCTTCATCTAGCATTGCCGGATCAACTACCTTTCCTTGAATATAGTTTTCGTATGAAGCAATAAATGAAGCATAGAGGCCAAACTGCTCTTCAGCAGATTTGACGCTCATTGGCATCTTTGAGTAATTATTGCTTGAGGAACTTGAAGATCCACCACTCTGGCTTGCTGTCTGTTGAGTACCACTTGATCCACCCGCAACAAAGCAAACATCCCCATTTGAATTTACTAACACATGCCCCTCCTGTGAAGAATTGGCACCCGACTCACCTTTCGAGTAGTAGGCGGCAGAGTCAGTTTTTGAACTTGTATTGGAGTTCACTTTCGCACCATACATGCTTGGATCTTGAACCTGATCCATAGATGTTTCTTTCCTCACCATATTAAGCTCAAAAGTTCTGAGCTTGTTGACAGCGGTTTCAAGATCATAAGTAGAGAAGTCCTTGTCTTCCCTTATTAATACAGTATACATCTCCCATTTTGGTGGGAGAGCATCGAGAAGTTTTTCAACAATCTCTTCTTCTCGGTAGGAAATGGAGTAGTTACTCAATTCAGTCATGAGATGATAATATCGAGTGATAATATCATCAAGAGATTCGTTCTTTAAGTACTTAAAGACTGAAAATTGAGTTTTAAGCAGCTTTATCTTTGAGGCCCGAATGCCTACATTTCCTTCGAATCTGCTCTCAAGAGCTTCCCAAAGCTCTCTAGCCGATGTATACTTTCTGAATGTATGGAGGATCTCCTGCGGAAGAGCCATTGTGATTGCAGCATGAGCCTTGCTTTCGGCTTCGTACATCTTCTTCTCCTCCTCTTCCATTTTACTGTATTTCTTTATTTGGTCTCGACCCTCATACTGCATGATTGGTGGAATATATCCATCTTGGATGCATACCCACATTTTTGCATCCTGGTACTTAACATACTGTATGAACCGATCCTTCCACGCAACAAAGTCGGTTCCTTTTAGCAATCTTGGGGCCTTTGTAGCTGACCCCGCTTCAACTTCCATCTTGACAAGCTCTGAAATGTTGATTGACGACATCCTTCTTGAAGACTAAGAAACCCGAAAAATTCTGAAATGGGCGAAGTTAGAAAAATTTCTTCGAAACAGTACTGTAGGCGAAGTTAAGTATAACTTCGCTTAAGTAATAACTTCGCTGGATCCTTCGTAAATTCGCGTAAATGGGCGAAGTTGAGAATAACTTCGCTTAGGATAAGCGAACTTAGAAAGTAAGCGAACTTGAAGAGAACTTCGCTGAACGAGGCGAACTTGAGAAGAACTTCGCTGAGTTAGGCGAAGTTGAGGAGGTAGGCGAAGTTATGAATAACTTCGCTTCTCCTTATCTCTTCGCTGAAACCCTACTAATCCTGACGGCAACTTCGCCTGATGAACAGCAACTTCGCCTGACGAACTTGAACTTTCTGCAGATCTGAAAAACGGATTTTAACGACGATTTTGACGATTTGAAGGCTTAAACACACTGGTAGGAAGCTAGAATGAGCAAAAACACCACGAACTCGTCCCGGTAACACCCGAAATGAAACGAATTCTACACCCGCGTGAATATCCCGAACCACTTGTGAGGTTCTCTACGCTTTGATACCAATTGTAGGTTCCCTGGACGGATCACACGAGATATCCCGATATACACAGGTGCGGAATCCCTGTGTAGATCGTTACGGACGTAGAATATTAGCTCACGAACACACGTACACACATTACGAACAACCACACGTTATATTGATAACTCAAACCGAGATGCTTACAGACTCACGTCAATAGACTCACACGTAACTGAACTCGATCAACCAAAACCCTAAAATGACCAACACTGAAACAGTAACCCGTAGGTTACTTAAATACACGAAAACTTCGCTCGTTGAGCAAGTTCGCCTAGGCGAACTTGTCAACAACTTCGCTTGGTTAACAAGTTCGCCTAAGCGAACTTGTCAACAACTTCGCTGTTACACAAACAATTACATAAACAATATTACAGACTCGATTACAGACTTTATACATATGAACTACTGACATCTATGCACCAACAGATATTTAAACATCCATCTTCACATGAATTCGTCCATTAACAGCTACATTGAACTAGGATCCTGGATCCATGCTCCAGCTAGAGAATGCTCTGTGAGGATAATTGATACAAGTACGTCTTAAAGCTGCCACACCTGTCTAACACATCACCATACTAAACGCAATCATTAGTACGCAAGTAATACCGAGGATTGTCGATCCTTTATATCCTGATACATATTTCAAGGATCTACTATCTTTAAGACAGTCAAGGATAAATGATCCTCAGTATAAAATTCATATCCTAACAATTTCCCCCAAAATGGCGGGTGATTGTGCGAAACAACTGTCATTTTGAATTTCAAATCCCTTCAAAAAAGAAGGCGATTAGACGTGTGTCAGGCGGTTTAATATCTACAAACCATAATTACATGCCGCCTATATATGCAATAATCATAATCTTCTTATAACCATAGATCCAGGCGTCTCTCAGGTATTCTTCTTTCTCTTTGTTTATTTTCTTTTAACATGTCGACTACTCCTGTACCCTCTTCGTCTTCTTCTTTCAATCATCTCGACCCGGATGATCTTTATTCACAAGGTATGCCCCAAGCCCCCACATCCGAGATTTGTAAATTCACAGACCCGGAAATCGATGAAATCCGATCACACTTCCCAGCCGATACAGTTTTCCGACCTTTTGATTCTACAGCCCGTAGCGATAGTATCTCGAAAAACTGGATTTGCTTTCCGGCCCAACCGTTTCTGATAGGTTACAAGTATCCTTTTCCCGATTTCACCCAAAGGTTCTTCACGCTTACGGGAATCAGTTATATACAGACCATGCCGATGTTATGGAGAACCCTTCTTCATACCATAGAGAGGGTAATCGAAGAGGAAGGAGTTGAGTTTGGCCTAGCTGAACTGGCATACCTGTACAATCTTATTACCCATGGTTCCAAATGCTTCGTCTTCAAATCGAAACCTCAGCAGGAAATTCCCATTTTCAAAGTCACCCTTAATGGTACCCTCTGGAAAAACCAATTTTTCTTCGTAAGGATTCCATTCCGGGTGGAACTAACCTTCCCAAAAAGTGGATACCAAAGGGTAGGATCTAGGATCCTTAGGTAACCTAGATAGGATACTTTATTCTTCTGCTAATAATTTTTATTGCCTGTGTAGTCGAAAATTTCGATTTGCTGTCTGATCTGCCGGGAGTTGAAGACAGAGTGAAGAAGTTTTTATCACTGGATCCTGCAATCAGGACTTTTCAAGCAAAATTTATTGAAGCTTTTCAAGGATCAAATTCAGAATCAATCATGTCAAGTAAGAGTAATAATTTTTTATTATTAAAAAGTGTTAAGAGTTGAAAACTTGTCTGTCATTTGCTGTTTACAGGTGCTCCGAAATCAGGAAAGTCTGCTTCCAAGTTCTTCCTCAAGGATATCGATTGCATGTTTACTAAGAAAGAGACTCCGAAATCAACCCCTACGTCTGAGCCTCGTCCGATCACAACTCGAGCAAAGTTAGGATCTAAGAGAAAGAGGAGTTCAGATCCAGAGAACCCCTTTGATGCCGAAAAGCAGATTCTGGAAATGCTTTCTACTCTAAGGATCCTTTATTCTTGTCAATTTTATTATTCAAGTATCCCCCCAAGCTTATCCTGCTTCCATTTATAGGCCATCAATTCTGCCTAAAGCCACTATGAGAAGACTGTCGCAGAGCATGAAGAGACCATTGCCGAGATGAGATCAATGGATGCTGCTAAGGATAAGGCCCTCTCAAAGATAACCAAAGAGAAGAGGCAGATAGAGGAGCATGCTACTGCCCTGGCCGTCCAGATGCAGGACGAAATCAATCGGGCTACTGAAGAGGCGAAAGTCTGGGCAGCCAAGTCGGTCCTCGAGGCTAGGATCAAATTGGTGACTGAGGCCAATGATCCATCCTTTGATAAGTCTTCGTGGGAAATCAAAGAATGGAAGCAAGCCTTGATCGACTTGGGTGGAGGCGAGGATGAGGCTGAAGCTATGATGGTTGAAGCAGGTGAAGCAGGGACGAGCGGTGTGAAGGGTCTGGATGAAGCCGAAGGTGGGAATGAGGCAACGGTGGAGGTGGAAGCAAACGCATGAACATGCGATGAAGGACGCAAAAGACAAGGCCCAAGCCCGTTTTATTTTGCTTTTATGATGTTTTTATGAACAATTACTATGATCCTAATAAACAATAGTATTTAGGATAAAGGATCCATGATCTTTAAGACAATCTGTGGGGGTGGCAAAGGTGGAGGGATCCTCTGTTTGTGGGGATGAAGCCTTTGTTGCCCCTGTTTTTAATTTTCCTGCACTTATGAAATGTTAGTAACTCTTACTTAACCCGGATGGATGGTCCATCTTTTGCATGGTGAAGTCTGGGTTAAGAATTTTGGATAAGTCCTTACGGCTTATTTTAGTTAATATATAAATCTTTTGACTTTTTACTTGTTTATTTTCAAAAATTTGTAGATATAACATTAACATTGTTGATAGTTTGACAAATAATTTTAAGTAAAATATTTTTAGAATAAAAGATCCTTATGAAAATCGTTTAGGATAGAATATCCTTAGGGAAAAAATATTAGGAAAGAATATCCTTAAATAACAAATATTATGATAAGACATCTTTAACAGTTGATAAAATTTATATAAGAGAATTCCCTCAAAGGGCAAATTTTAGGAAAAAGTCTCCTTAATACATGCAAAATTTTTGGTATTAAAACAATTTTAAGGAAATTATCCTTTTAAACTGAAAGATCCAAATTTATCGCAACAAATATCATACATAAGTTAATTAGCAGAGATCATTCCAGAAGGTCTAGATAGATCTAAGTTACCAGAAGTATTGAACTCCTAATGATCCTTAAAAGAATAGCTTTAGGATCTGGGATCCTTAGTGTCTTGATCTTCAGAAGGAACTTAGAAAATCTGCTGCAAATAATTTGTAATATTAACTGGGATCAAACCCATTAAGCCAGGGACAAGCCCAAATAATATACTGGGGACAAGCCCGTGTAATCTGGGGACAAGCCCGTGTAACTGGGGACAAGCCCGTGCAACTGGGGACAAGCCCGTGTAATCTTGGGACAAGCCCGTGCAACTGGGGACAAGCCCGTGTAATCTGGGGACAAGCCCAAATACGGATGTTAACTGGGGACTCGCCCAAACCGGGATTTAGCCCAAACGTGAGATAACGTGAAAACGAAATTGTAGGATCCTCCATATATCCGGAAACAACGAAATTGTCAGCCACTAAGCGTGTACTGGTCCCGCTGCCCCGGACTATACATTGGATAGCGTGCGCTACTAGCGATCGTGAGAAAGGTGAAAACCTTTATACCGTAGGGGATATGACCATCGGGGGTCATATCCAAACGTGGGCTAGGCCAAGAGAAACAAGATAATACCTTAAATGCAAAGGAGAGGTGGCCAACCTCTTGAACATCAAATGAATCATTATAATCCTGCATGGTTATTCAAAACTTGGAAAAAATAAAGTGTTAAGAATATATTATCCTTAAATTAACAGTAATAATTCAAAAAGAATAATTGATCAGAAAGATGTTACCGATTTAAGGATCCTAGATCCTTTTTTGGATAATATATACTCTCGGGATAATGGATCCTGATCAGAAAAAATATTTCTTGAGATGGATGGCATTCCATGCTCTTGGTAACCTGTTGCCTTCCATTGTGAGCAAATGATACGCCCCCTTCCCTACTTCCGACTCAATTTGATAAGGTCCTTCCCATTTGGGCGCTAGCTTCCCATCAGCCGGATTTGTTGTGTTTTGAAAGGCTTTCCTTAACACTAGATCTCCTTTTTGAATTCTTCTGATTCTAATATTTTTGTTGTATTCCCCAGCTACCCTTTGTTGATATGCTGCCATCCTGATCTTGGCTAGGTCTCTGAGTTCTTCTATAGTATCCAAGTCTACAAGAATGATTTCTTCATTGACTTCAGGATCACGGATGCTCGTTCTTGCCGCAGGAACCACTATTTCTGTGGGAATTACTGCTTCTGACCCAAACACCAATGAAAAGGGTGTTTGACCTGTTGCATTCTTTGGAGTTGTCCTGTCTGCCCAAAGAACATAAGGAAGTTCTTCAGCCCATTTTCCCTTCTTGGATCCTAGCTTCTTCTTTAGATTATTGATGATCATCTTGTTGCTAGACTCTGTTTGACCATTGTCTTGAGGATGAACCGGAGTGGAAGTAATCATTTTGATGCCCCAACTGTCACAAAAGTTAGTTGTTCTATTCTCGATAAACTGGGAACCATTGTCACAAACAATTTCAGCAGGAATACCAAATCTAGTTATAATATTTCGTTTAATAAAAGATATTACTTCCCTTTCTCGGACTTGTACAAATGCTTCTGCCTCAATACATTTGGAGAAGTAGTCAGTCATAGCAAGCATAAAGACTTTTCCACCAGGTGCTTTTGGTAGCTTTCCTACAATATCCATACCCCATTTCATGAAAGGCCATGAGGAGGATATAGGGTATAAAGGCTCCTCTGGCTGATGAAGGATGTTTGCATGTCTTTGACAAGCATCACATTTCCTTGAATACTCCACGGCATCCTTCTTCATTGTTGGCCAGAAATATCCAGTTATAAGTATCCTGGAAAATTGCTCTTCCGCTTGTGTGATTGCCGCAATCTCCTTCATGAAAATCCTTGAGTACTTGTTGGATCTCAGGATCCTCAATGCATCTCAAATATGGACCTGCAAGAGATTTTCTATATACCATATCATTTAACAAAATATATTGGGATACCTTGAGTTTGAAGGATTTTGGATTTTCTGTCGCTGGAATCTCTCCAGTCTGAATGTAGTTCTTGATAGTATGGATCCATGATCCTTTGTTATTTGAGGATAAAGGATCCCAGAGCACGATTTCTTTATCATTTGTTACCTCTCCAACTTCTTGTTCTCTTATCGCTGGCGAGAGAATGTGGATTATTGGGATTTTCAAATTCTCAGGAATCTTCAGAGATGAGGCTAAGTTTGCCAAGGCGTCTACCCCCGCGTTTTCTTCCCTCGGTACTTGTGTAATACTAAATATTTTGAAGGATTTCGATAACTCCTTCACAACATCTCAATATTTCATTAGTTTCTCACCTTTAACAACATACGAGCCATTAAAGTGGTTAGTTATCAATAAAGAATCTACATAAACTTGAAGATACCTGATCCTCATGCTTTTGGCTAATTGCAAACCTGCGATCAGAGCCTCATACTCTGCTTCATTGTTTGTTGCTTGGAACTCACAAGCTATGGACTGGGGTAATATGTCCCCCTGTGGCGATTTCAGTAGGATTCCCAATCCTGTTCCTCTTAAGTTGGATGCTCCATCAGTGAAGAGTATCCAAGGATCCTTGGTCTTTTCCAGTTGTTGGACCTCCAAGTCAGCTTCTTTTTGTAGATCACTAGTGAAATCAGCCACAAAGTCCGCTAGCGCTTGAGATTTGATTGCTGTGGCTCGTATTGGATATCAAATGTGCTTAACTTCACAGCCCACTTGGCCATTCTACCTGATAATTATGGTTTTCTAAGAACATTCTTCACAGGATAATTAGTTCTCAAAATAATAGGATGAGTTTCAAAATAATGTCTTAGCTTAGTAGAAGCCATAATGAGTGCAAGAATTAATTTTTCTAAATGAAAATACCTGGCTTCCGCATCTAGAAGACTTTTACTTACATAGTAAACGGGATGTTGTTCACCTTCATGATCCTTTACCAAGACGGCACTTACTACATTTCCTGAGACAGCTAAATACAGATACAAGGATTCTCCATCCACTGGCTTCATTAGAGCTGGAGCTGAGGATAAGTAATCCTTCAAGGCTGTAAGCGCAACCTCATGCTTTTCCGTCCATTCAAATTTCTTATTCTTCCTAAGGATGTCATAGAAGTCCTTGAACTTCTCGGAGGATTTTGAGATGAACCTATTGAGAGCAGCTATTCTTCCCATGAGCCTTTGTACATCCTTTGCGTTTGCAGGAGACTTCAAATTGAGGATGGCTTCAATCTGTTTGGGGCATGCTTCAATTCCTCTTTTGGTTACCATATATCCCAGAAATTTTCCAGCCTTAACACCAAAATGGCATTTTGACGGATTCAATTTCATGTTATAATGGTCAAGGATATTGAATGCTTCCTCGAGGTGTCTAAGGTGATCCTCAGCTTTCTTTGACTTCACCACCATATCGTCTATGTATACTTTCATAGTCTTACCCAACTGATCCTTAAACATCATGTTGACCAGTCTTTGGTATGTTGCCCCTTCATTTCTTAGTCCAAACGGCATAGCAGTATAACAGTTTATGCCGGTAGGAGTCATGAATGTTGTATCCTCTTGATCAGATGGTTCCATCTGAATTTGTTGAAATCCAGAGGAAGCATCCATAAAAGTAAGCATTTCATGTCCTGCCTTTGCATCCACCATGGAATCTATATGTGGTAGTGGGAAAGGATCCTTGGGGCATGCCTTGTTTAAATCGGTAAAATCGACACACACCCTCCACTTTCCATTCTTTTTTGAAACAACGACCACATTAGCTAGCCATCAAGGATATTGAACCTCTCTGATCATACCGGCCTTAAGAAGTTTTTCAACTTCTTCTTGTATGATCTTGTTCCTCTCAGGAGCGAATTTCCTTCGCTTCTGATGGGCGGGTTTAATAGTTAAATCAAGGCCGAGTTTATGAGTGATTACCACTTTTGAAATACCTGTTATGTACGAGTGCTTGAAGGCAAAAGTAGATCTTCTTCGCCCTAAGAAGGATATTATATCCTCCTCAATCTTACTAGGGATACTGGATCCTAGGAACACCTTAACTTCTGGATCCTCGGGGTCTAATGATACTTCTTTAAGGTCTTTCTCCCGAGCTTCCAGCACGTCCCTAGGATGTTGCTGTAGTTGCTATGCTATAGTTTGTTTGGCTGTTGGCTTCATTGACGATGAATAATAGTTCCTAGCCTCCGCTTGGTCACCCACTATCTTCACAACTCCCCAAGGAGTAGGTAGCTTTATGCATTGGTGATAGGTTGAGGCTACAACCTTCATTCCATAGAGCCAAGGCCTACCTAAAATAACATTGCAACAGGAAAGGTTATCTATAACACAAAAATTTTGGTATGAATTTAACCCTTCGATATAAATTGGGAGGTTGATGTCCCCCAATGTCTTCTTGATTTCACCACTGAAACCGACTAGCACCGATGTCCTAGGAATGATTTCTGAATCCGGGATGTTCATCTTCTTGAGGACATCATGTTGGATAATGTTGACTGAGCTGCCACCATCAACTAGGATCCTGCGTACATAATGGTTAGAAATAAATAAAGTAATAATCAAACCGTCATGATGAGGATCCTGAATGTTCAGCTTATCTTCCTCATCGAAGAATATTCTTTTGTCTATTGTTAAGGTGGTTGACACTATTGGTCGATCTCCATTATCCATCTTGATATATTTGGCAAGTCTTTTTGCTGCAGAGAAAGAAGTTCCACAGATGTCTGAACCTCCCGAGATGAAATTGATCGTCTGCACATCCAGCTTGTCCTGATGAGGATCCTGGATTCTTGAATTGAAAAAGATTCTCTGATCAGTCACTCGAGTAGTGGGGATGAGTGGTCTTCTCTCATCGTCCAATTCGAATTCTACTACATGATTTTTTTTATGGCACAAGAATCTTGAAACAATTCGTAGTCTCTGGAGACAAAGTTGATCACATGAGCATCTGGTGGTGGTGGTGTTGCTTTCTGTGGAAGGTCTTCAGGATCCTGGATCTTAGATTTTTTCCTTCCCAAGAGCTCTTTAAAGTGACCCTTGCTCAAGAGTTAACCAATTTCCCTCCTCAAGCCGATACACTCGTCTGTCGTGTGGCCGAAGTCTTCGTGGAAAGCGCACCACTTAGATTTGTCCTTGAAACTGACAGTCTTCTCAGTCTTTCTCGGCCACCTCGCCTTTTCTCCCAGATCCTTCATGGCACAGATCAAGCCATGAGTGTCTACAGAGAAACAATAGTCGGAGATGCAAGGATAGTCTTCATCGTCATCTCCTTCTTCAACTGCTCGTACGTTTTGATTGTTGAACTTGGTGTACGGCTTCGAATTGTTTTTCGTGTTCAAGGATACTTTATTCTTTTCGGGGTTTTATTGTTTTGTTTGTCCCCCAAGACGATCCTGGATCCTTCTGTCTTCTTCCAATCGGATGTATCTTAATGCCCTGTTTATGACTTTGTCTAATGTCCTGCATGGAGTCATCACTAAATCATCATAAAAGGGGGAGCTCTTCTGAATTCCCATCTTGAATGCTTCAACAGCAGTATTCATGTCAAGATTAGGGATTTCTAGAGCTTCCTTGCCGAATATGGTAACGAAATCCCTGAGGGATTCATCACTAGGTTGTACAACATGATATAAATCACTGGTTAACCTCTCAAATTTTCGACTACAGGAAAATTGACTGTTAAATAAGTTAACTAAGTGAGAGAAAGAAGTAATTGAAAAAGGAGGAAGACTTAGCAGCCATTTCAGTGCGGCTCCCGTTAGTGTGGATCCAAAGCCTTTGCATATGCAAGCTTCTTTGAGTCTCTCCGGAATAGAATTGATCTCCATCCTTTCCCTATATTGTGCTACATGTTCTTTAGGATCAGTGGTCCCGTCGTAAGTCTTCATATTCGGAGTCTGGAACCACTTCGGGATTTCAGCATCACAGATAGGTGGAGCAAATCTGGATACTTTGTGGCTTCCCTTAGGTATCTCGGGGATTGGTCTTATGACTCCGGGAACACTGGATATCATATCCTTGAGCTTCTGCAGCTCCTTGGCCATAGCTTGGTTGATACCTGCATCCTGCATGAAACCACGGTTAGCATCTAAGGGTAAAGGATCGTACAAGTTACTTCTCTGCTGAGTGAAGGTTGGCATCTCCGATGAGTAGATGAGATAAGAGGAGTCTGCGATAAGAGTTTGTCCTCCAGAGGCTATGGTTTGCATGGGGATTATGTCTCCTTCATGGACTTCGGAGGATCATTGATGTTGGACGCCTGAGGATCCTTGATTCGATATAAAGGATCCTTGGGGTTGGGTACTGTAGGATCCTTGTGGAAGGATAGCTGATCCTTGCCGATAATATGAGGATTCTTGATTCTGCTGACCCATGGATCCTTGTTGGAGGATAGATGATCCTTGCTGAAATAGCGAGGATCCATGGGTCTGTTGACCCATGGACCCCTGTTGAAGGATAGATGATCCTGGCTGAAATAGCGAGGATCCTTGGGCCTGTTGACCCATGGACCCCTGTTGAAGAATGGATGATCCTTTTGAGAACTCAGCCATGGATTCTGGACTGGTGAAATCCAGCATCCTTGGCATCAGGGGGGGTGAGATCCTCTGCTGGCCTCTTGTTCTTCTTGAGATCTTCTATCTCACGGAGGATCCTCTGGTTGGTCTTGTTCTGCTGCTCCATGTATGCTTTAACCTGCGAAAGCATAGATGAAACATCACTGTTAGTATTAACCACCGGGGCAGCAGCAACGGTTTTTGAGCTCTGGAAGACTGGTAGTTGCGTCTTGCTCCCAGCAGCAGCAGCCCGTTGCGTTCCCGTGATTGGCGGAGGCATCGGTGGCAAAGTCCTTGATGAGAGAGGAACCGTAGCCGGCATGGTTGATGAAGCAGAGGTTTATTGAGAGGCCATTGATAGTGATATGGGTATAAAAAAGTTAAGAATGATAGGAATAATATGGATTATAGCACCAATTGCCCCACGGTGGGCGCCAAATTGTTTTGGATAAAAATCTGTTAAGGATCGAGTATCCAAATTTGTTAAGTGAGGTAAGGTGCTAACTCGATAATGACAAACGTGTAATCGTAATATTGGGGAACACAAAGGTTTGATCACGAGGGAAAAAGCCCTTAGCCAAGATAGTCTTACTTAGGTCAAAACTTATCAAGGTAATATTTGGTCGAATCTCATCAATCAAGGATTAATCAAGTAATCGTTGGTTGAATCTTTTCGGTCAAGGATCAACAAGGTAACCTTTGGTCGATGAGTATGCGATTATCGTGGTCTCCGGCACAAAAAAACCCCGGACGGTGAAAACTATCACTGTCGTTTATATTAGATAAAAAAGGTGTTACAATCGTTATGGAGTAAATGATCGAGATTACAAAGTAAGCTAGTGAATAGATAGAGTGCTTGTTTCTGCTTTAGTGTGTGTGATCATACATGTGTTTGTTCTACTCGATCATAGCTCAATTAAATAAGAAAATATCACTAACAATATTCCCTAACTATCCGGAAGTCTTACACTAGCCGCTCCACGACCTTTGACCACGTGCCAATAGCCGTCCAGTAGCGAGATAAGTGGGAGAACGAGCCTTGTAGCCGTTGTTGATATTTAAACATCCATCTTCACATGAGTTCGTCCATTAACTGCTACATTGAACTAGGATCCTGGATCCATGCTCCAGCTAGAGAATGCTTTATGAGGATAATTGATACAAGTACGTCTTAAAGCTGCCACACCTGTCTAACACATCACCATACTAAACGCAATCATTAGTAAGCAAGTAATACCGAGGATCCTCGATCCTTTATATCCTGATACATATTTCAAGGATCTACTATCTTTAAGACAGTCAAGGATAAAGGATCCTCAGTATAAAATTCATATCCTAGCAGAAACTAAACCACAATCTGCTAAGTGTCTCACAGATTTGTGATCGATAGTACGCTACACTATTCACTGAGAATGAATGCTTGATTCTCAAACCAGGTTTCAAAGTCCCAGAAGAATGGATCTTGATGCGGACTCTGAGGCATAATGATGCTTACATATTAGATATGAATAACTCTTACTCTTGTAGAACCGCTTCATGTTTAATATCTAAGGCCCATGACTCATCTCTATGGAACGTCTTGGCCATGTAAATTTCAAAAATTTAAACAAATTGGTCATAGGTGAGCATGTGAGGGGATTGCCTGTTAAATCTTTCTCTTGCATTGAAAAATGTCTTTCATGCTCAAAATGCAAGCAACACACGCTCCCTCACAAGCCCAAGACGATTAATTCAATAGATTCCATTCTTCAGCTGTTACATATGGATTTGTTTGATCCTATCCATCCACTGGCAATCGGCCGAAAAGCCCATTGTCTTGTGATTACTGATGAATTTTCTCATTTCAGCTGGATTTTCCTTTTAGGGCACAAGGATGAAACCGCCCAGTTTTTTATCAAGTTCATTACACTTGTGGAGAGGCAGACAGACATGAAGATGAAATTTATAAGAAGCGATAACGGAACCGAGTTTTGAAACCGAACTGTAGATAACTTTTTTAGTTCAAATGGAATAGAACGCCACTTCAGTGCACTTTACACTCCACAACAAAATGGTATAGCTGAACGTCGAAACACAACATTGATTGAAGCTGCCAGAACAATGCTGTCAGACTCCAAGCTTCCTCTGTTCTTCTGGGGTGAAGCAATTAACGCTGCTTGTTTCATTCAGAACCGTGTGATCATCAACAAGCACTTAAAGAAGACTCCGTATGAGGTCTACTACAAGACAAAGCCGCAAGTCAACTACTTTAAGACATTTGGATGTCCTTGTGCCTTGCTCAGCCTGATCCAAAATTTGCTGAAAAGGCAGATGAGTGTTACTTTGTTGGTTATGTTGATAACAAAACCGCTTATCGTGTCTATAACAAGTATTATAGCGTGAGCAAAATGGGAAGCCTGAGGTGGAGATCAAAACCTTACCATGACTCAGCTTCGATCCTCTATGAAAAGTGGCACAAAGACAGTAAAAGTTGGGTTGTTCAACGTGCAAACGGTGACTTGACCTATCTCACTTATGGAGATATGCACACTTTGTTGATCCTGGACATGAACTACTTCAGAAAGACGGTGGGTCGAGGAGAAGAGGAAAGCACGCTTGAAGGATGGTTCAAGAGGTTTCTTAACCACAAATGGAGACATGACTACTACCCTCCTAACCTGGCACGAAAAGTGGGTATACCAACACACAATCTCCGCTCTTGTGGTGTGCATGCCATTTAATCGATTTGAGTTATTTTGAGTTCTCAAATATCTTGGTAAGATAGTGTATAAATTATCCTTTATAGATCAACATAAAAAACATTAGTAACATTGTTTATCATATGAAGAAAGTGTTTTAGAATTTAATTGTATATTAATAATAGTTTGAACTAACGCATAAAATCTTTATCATGTATTAACTTAAAGCATATATCCGTCTGAATATAAGTTTCTAAATATTTCATTTTGTCTGGTTTATTTAAGTATATGTTTGACATCAGGATGTAATTGTAGATTTTTTAAAGTTGAGGGACTTCAATAATATTCTTGCGGTTTTTCAGTTGGCCAATCAAAAAGCTTTGAACATTTTTTTACATAAGTAACAAGAGCGTGCCACTTTTGTTGGATTTACACGCCGCACGGGTTGAAGATATAAATTTCATGATTAAATTACACATTTACTTTCAAACGTAAAGTTAAACTGAGGATGCCAAATGTCGTTATTAATTAACCCAGAGGCTATTATGTACACATTTAAATCCCTACTAAAATCTATTAGTTTCAATATTAATGCATGGTTATAAAAACAAAAAAATGTTTAAAAAAAACCCAAGTAAATTTAACCTTAACCAAACAACATGGTTAACCTTTAACAGAAGTTTTATAAGGATTATGTAGTTATCAACTTACCTTAAATTTAATCATACACTCCATCTTTCTTGATCTATGGCATAAAAAATTCTAAATGTACCCTTCTTTTATAGAAACTTTAAAACCATGAATTTATTACAATCTATTGTTTTCATAAACCAACACAAGACTACTACCCTCCTAACCTGGCACGTAACATGGGTACACAATCACCGTCTTGTGGTGTGCAGGTCATTTAATCGATTTGAGTTATTTGGATTCTCAAATATCTGGGGGAGACAATGTATAATTTATTGTTTATAGATCAAGATAACAAACATTAGTAACAATGTTTTTCATATGAAGAATGTGTTTTACAAGTCATCTCAATTGTATATTAATAATAGTTAGAACAAACGCTTAAAATCTTTATCAGGTATTAACTTAAAGCATATATACGTTCGAAGATAAGTCTTTATATATTTTATTTTGTATAGTTTATTTAAGTACATGTTTGACATCTCGATGTAATTGTGGATTATATAAAGCCGAGGGACTTTAATAATATACTTGTGGACCTTAGTTGGCTAATGAAAAGCTTTGAAGCATTTTTTTCATATAAGTAACAAGAGTGTGCGAATTTTGCTAGATTTACACATCGCATAGGTTGAAGATTTTAAAATATAAATTTCATTATTACATTACACATTAACTTCCAAACGTAAACTTAAATCGAGGAAGCCCAAATGTCTTTATTATTTAACTTAGAGATACCTAGATACAACTATTATATTCCTATTTTAATACGTTCTAAAATCTATCAGTTTCAGTACTGATGCATGATTATAAAAAAAAAACAAAAAAAAAACAAAAACTGTAAAAAAAACACAAGTAAACTTAACCTTAACCAAACATGTATAACATTTAAGAAAATTTTCATAACGTTTCTATAGTTATCATCTTACTTTGAACTTAATCATACACTCCATCTTTCTTCATACACGGCACAATAAATTTCAAAAGTACTCTCCTTAAAGAAAACTTTAAAACCATGAATGTTTATAATCCATTGTTTTCATAAACCAAAACAAGGCTACTAACCTTCTAACCTCGCACGTAACGTGGCTAAACCATCACAAAATCACCGCTTTTGTGGTGTGCATTTAATTTAATCGATTAGAGTTATTTCGGATTCTCAAAAATCTAGGTGAGAAAGTGTAAAAATTATTCTTTATATATCAAGATAACAAACATTAATAACATTGTTTATAATACGAAGGAAGTGTTTTAGAAGTCATCTTAATTGTTTATTAATAAAAGTTAGAATAAACGCGTAAAACCTTTAATAGGTATTAAATTAAAGCATATATCTGTCCGAAGATAAGTCTTTATATGTTTTATTTTGTCTGGCTTATTTAAGTACATGTTTGACATTAGGATGTAATTGTAGATTTTCTAAAGTTGAGGGACTTTAATAATATTTTTGTGGTTTTCAATTGGCTAATGAAAAGCTTTAAAGCTTTTTTTTTTAAAATAAGTAACAAGAGCGTGCAACTTTTGTTGGATTTACACACCGCACGGTTTTAAGAATAAAAAATATAATTTTTATGATTACATTACACATTAACTTTCAAGCATAAACTAAAATCAAGGATGCACAAATGTCGTTATTAATTAACTCAGAGATACCTTGATACAACTGTTATGTTCTTATTTAAATACGTACTAAAATCTATCAGTTTCGATACTGATGCATGATTATAAAAAAAAACAAGAAACAAAAAATGTTAAAAAAACCCAAGTAAACTAACCATTAACCAAACAACATGTGTAACCTTTAATAAAAGTTTTATAAGGTTTATATAGTTATCAACATACCTAGAACTTATGCATATACTCCATCTTTCTTGATTCGAGGCATTGAATATTTCAAAAGTACTCTCCTTTTATAGAAACTTTAAAACCATGATTTTATTATAATCTATTGTTTTCACTACCAACACAGGACTACTACCTTTCTAACCTGGCATGTAACGTGGGTATACCATTACATAATAAACTCTCTTGTGGTGTGAAGATCATTTAATCGATTTGAATTATTTTGGATTTTTAAATATCTTGGTGAGACAGTGTATAAGTTATTCTTTATAGATCAAGATAACAAACATTAGTAACATTGTTTATCATATGAAGAGAGTGTTTTTGAGTTCATATTAATTGTATATTAATAACAGTTAGAACTAACGCATAAAATCTTTATCAGGTATTAACTTAAAGCCTATATCCGTCTGAAGACAAGTCTTTGTATATTTTATTTTGTCTGTTTTATCACCACGTAGTTGTGCATGCATATTAAGAGAATAAACATAGGCATTGGGGGCAAAGAATGTTGATGAAGAGTATACTTATCCAGTTATCTATAATAAAAGATTTTCAAATTTAGAATTATTAATAACTAGCAAAAGTGCCCGCGCGTTGCTGCGGGTTCACGCAAGTTATCGACTCGTATTGGTTTGTAGTTTATGGTGTGGTGTGTCATGGGTTATCAGTGCGAGCGAGCCGCCGCATGTGATTATGGTTTGTTGGATGCTTTTTCTTTTTTATTGATGTGTGTTTGTGTGTGTGTGGGGGGGGGGGGGGGTTCGCACAAAAGTATTAACATATGGATATATATTGGATACACCATGTTTTGTGATATATTCGTTGATAAAGTACGTTCGTGGGTTTTGTAATCAACATAAAGGATTAATGTGTGTTATTTAGTGAGTAGTTATGGGTGAAATTTGATAAGGAGATGAAAGAAATGCTTAATATAAAGTCAGTATGTGTTATGAATTGTAAAAATGGTAAAACGGTGGGCATACGTGACTTGATTTTGCACATGCATAGTCGCGTACGCATATATATTGGATCGATGGTGTTATGAAGTACCTGGTACTTAACTTGAAGAAACAAAAAGTTTTTGTTTGGGGCATTACAATCTGATGGGTACGTATCATACTTAAATAGCCGGAGAGACATTATCGATGATGAAGCACTGAATGTGTGTTTAATTCTGGAATAATGACTGGCCTTACAAGAAGTTTGCTTTGAGTATGGTGTACATAGATTTATAATGGAATTTATATTGTATTTCTATTGCAAAAGTTGTGTCGAATTGGATTGTTTATTTTTTTATGTACATGAAGCATTGAATTGATGTGTTAGTGAGAAGTAAGAACGTTTTTTTAGCAATTGATTATGTGATGATTCTATTTTCTGTGTTCCATGTAGGTTGTATATAATTAAAAATCTGAATGCCTTGGAATCATAGAAGTAATAGTAATGACGTGTTAGGTATATTTATTGGTTCAGATCAAATATAAAGATAACAAAATAGATTGCATCCGTCATTAAACCAAGTAAAACATATAAAAAAAAGAAATGAAAAAAAATAGTGATGATTTGAGAACACAAAATTCTAAGTTTGCCTGATTAAAATAAATGGGATGATAAAGCTAGAAAGTCAAAGTTTGTAAGGAAATAAGATCTTTATTATGGGGTTGCTAGAGTCTCAGCATAAATAATGACGTGTTGTCCTTGATAGTATAGCAAAGGATAGTACCATTCGTCTCCATTCTTACCTGTGTATATCTCATTAGTAAATCCATCATCTGATACGACCATAAACATGCCGGTTGTGTTGATGTACGTTATGATCAACCCTAATAGTATAGCCATTATTTTTTGGGGGGGGGGGTATCATATTTTTGTCCATGTGTGACGTGTCATCTTCTATAAATCTAAGGTTTAATACGATAAACCGTGAGTAACAAATATGTGGAGGTCGTTGTGAATGACAACCAAGTGTCCATCCGAGGGTTTTGTTGGAAGTTTTGGGAAGGTCGTGTTAATAAAATTCTCTGTGTGAGTATCGAAAGCCAACAACTAAACACATCACCTTAAATATGTGAATTTCACAACAAAGTACATAACTCTGTTATTAAAAGTTTCACTTTTCCGTTGATGGTCCTTTGTTCCCAGTTGATATTCGTTTCCAGTTCCAACTATTTTCCAGGACCATGGTTTTGATAAGTACTTGTATAATTTTATTTTCTCATGGTCGCGCTTCACATGTAGGAGGGTATATTCATTTTAATGTTGTAAGTACAATCCAATAGCGTTAGATCGTGTGTGTGTGTGTGTGTGTTTGTATGGGCTAGTTAAGGGGTTCTAGACGACCAAGTTTCCAGTATTGTGACATCATAAACATATGAGGCCATTAAGAGTTGTATGAATGTTGAATTCACGAGGATTTGCTTCGCATGGCAGTGAAACGATAGTATCTGACATAGGATCTGAATATGCTGAAGTAAGCTGATAGACTATGGTGTGCCACGGTCTAAGCACTATGATTTTTTTTGTAAATTCTTTGAAAGTGGTGACAATGCGTTGTGCTAATTTTTTTTGTTGCAAGTGGTAAGAGCCATTGTTTGTATACGCATTTGCATTGGCCTACACATCTAGCCTTACTAATATGTCGGACAAAAGTATATTTGCATGGGCATCTTGAATCGAAGTCATACAGGGTTCGTACGTAGCTTTAGTACATGTTTTTGCACTTTTAGGCATGCCTTCCACGGAGATTTGTATTTACATCGCAAGGTGTTATACATGCGTCATTTAGACGAAGAAGTTTTTAAAAAGCAGTGTGAAACATCATTTAATCGATATGTGTACGATGTGGTTATATTATGAGCCGCATGTTACTTACAAAGTATGATAGGAAGTGACGAGTGTTTGGAAGGGTGTTGGGGTGATTCACAAAAATAAACATTAGACTATATGTCGGCTTAAGTCGCGTGAAGGGGAAAAAAGGAGATAAGAAAATTATATTTTAATTTTTCAGCTAACAGTCATAATAATTTTCTAAGAATAAAGCCTTCAACAATATATATGAATAAAAAAATAGTTTTGTTTTATGTTGATTACAACTCCAATGTGCATTCCTTGTAGGGATTATATAGATATCATGCAGATCTCTTTCGATATCAGGATGTAGTTGAAGATTTTCTAAAGTTGGGAAACTTTAGAAAATCTTTATCAGGTTTATCAGGTTTTAACTTAAAGCATGTATCTGTCCGAATATAAGCCTTTACATATTTTATTTTGTCTGGTTTATTTGAGTACATGTTCGATATCAGGATGTAGTTGAAGATTTTCTAAAGTTGGGGAACTTTGATAATATTCCTGTGGTTTTCAGTTGGCTAATGAAAAGCTTTAAAGCTTTTTTTTTAAAATAAGCAACAAGAGCGTGCAACTTTTGTTGGATTTACACACCGCACGATTTTAAGAGTATAAAATATAATTTTTATGATTACATTACACATTAACATTCACGCGTAAACTAAAATCAAGGATGCACAAATGTCATTATTAATTAACTTAGAGATAACTTGATACAACTGTTATGTTCTTATTTAAATACGTACTAAAATCTATCAGTTTCAGTACTAATGCATGATTACAAAAAAACAAAAAACATAAACTGTAAAAAGAAAAACACAAGTAAACTTAACCTTAACCAAACAACTTGTATAACAATTAACAAAAGTTTCCTAACGTTTCTATAGTTATCATCTTACTTTGAACTTAATCATACACTCCATCTTGCTTCATCCAGGCATAATAAATTTCAAAAGTACTCTTCTTTTAATGAAACTTTAAAACCATGAATGTTTATGATCCATTGTTTTCATAAACCAACACAAGACTACTACCCTTCTAACCTGGCACATAACGTGGCTATACCATCACAAAATCACCGCTCTTGTGGTGTGCATTTCATTTAATCGATTAGAGTTATTTTGGATTCTCAAAAATTTAGGTGAGACATGGCATAAATTATTCTTTATATATTAATAAACATTAATAACATTGTTTATAATACGAAGGAAGTGTTTTAGAAGTCATCTTAATTGTATATTAATAAACGTTACAATAAACGCGTAAAACCTTTATTAGGTATTAACTTAAAGCATATATCCGTCCGAAGATAAGTCTTTATATGTTTTATTTTTTCTGGTTTATTTAAGTACATGTTTGACATCAAGATGTAATTGTAGATTTCTAAAGTAAAGGGACTTTAATAATATTCTTGTGGTTTTCAGTTGGCTAATGAAAAGCTTTAAAGTTTTTTTTAAATAACAAGAACGTGCGACTTTTGTTGGATTTACACACCGCACAAGTTGAAGGTTTTAAAATATAATTTTCATGATTACATTACACATTAACTTTCAAGCGTAAACTAAAATCAAGGACGCTCAAATGTCATTATTAATTAACTCTGAGATACCTTGATACAACTGTTATGCTCTTATTTAAATATGTACTAAAATCTATCAGTTTCGATATGATGCATGATTATAAAAAACCAAATAACAAAAAATGTAAAAAAAACCCCAAGTAAACTAAACATTAACCAAACAACATGTGCAACCTTTAATAAAAGTTTTATAAGGTTTATATAGTTATCAACTTACGTTTAACTTAATCATACACTCCATATTTCTTGACTCGAGACATAGAATATTCCAAAAGTACTATCATTTTATAGAAACTTTAAAACCATGATTTTATTATAATCTATTGTGTTCACTACCAACACATGACTACTACCCTTCTAACCTGGCACGTAACGTGGGTATACCATTACACAATCACCGCTCTTATGGTGTGAAGGTCATTTAATCGATTTGAATTATTTTGGAGTTTTAAATATCTTGGTGAGACAGTGTATAAGTTATTCGTTATAGATCAAGATAACAAACATTAGTAACATTGTTTATCATATGAAGAAAGTGTTTTAGATTTCATATTAATAATAGTTAAGACAGCAAGCATTGTTAACTTTGACAAACCCTCCTGATGGCAAGGCCAATTCAGGCAAGACAGTATGCATTGTTAACTTTGACAAACCCTCCCTATGGGTCGGACTAGTACCCGTCCAAGTTTGGGTTGGAGTTGTTTGGGTTGGGTCGGACTAGTACCCGTCCAAGTTTGGGTTGGAGTTGTATGGTTTGTGTTGGGCTAGTACCGGTCCAAGTTTGGGTTGGAGATGTTTGGGTTGGGTCGGACTAGTACCTGGGGTGGAGCCTGCGGCTTAATTTGACTCAACACGGGGAAACTTACCAGGTCCAGACATAGTAAGGATTGACAGACTGAGAGCTCTTTCTTGATTCTATGGGTGGTGGTGCATGGCCGTTCTTAGTTGGTGGAGCGAAGCTAATGCTTCTATTTCGGTTGCGATCATACCAGCACTAATGCACCGGATCCCATCAGAACTCCGCAGTTAAGCGTGCTTGGGCGAGAGTAGTACTAGGATGGGTGACCCCCTGGGAAGTCCTCGTGTTGCAACCCTTTTTTTTTGAGTAAACGTATAAAATTTTATCAGGTATTAATTTAAAGCATATATCCGTCCGAAGACAAGTCTTTGTATATTTTGTCTGGTTTGTCACCACGTAGTTGTGCATGTATATTAAGAGAATAAACATAGGCATTGGGGGGCAAAGAATGTTGATGAAGAGTATACTTAATCTAGTTATTTATAATAAAAGATTTTCAACTTTAGGGTTATTAATAATAATTTTATGAATCTAAAAAAAAGGAGAAAACATGTATTTAGGTGAGCAATTAATTGGAGCATTAATAACAATGTGATGGCTTAAAAATAGGTAAAAACGAGTATTTATTTTTTATATATAAATTGAGGACGTAAGTTAATGAAATTAATAATAATAATAATAATATATAAAGTAGATCTTAGAAAAAGGAGATACTGAAAAAGTTTATTATAAACTAGTGTTTAACCTGTTGCGTCGCGGTGGAAAAACCGAGGCGGTAATAAACCCAAACATTGTTGGTCGCAGACGCTGATACGGTAAATCGACACGAATTCGTTCGGTTTTGGTTACGTGCGTTATGATACCGAAAACCGAAAAATATAAATATATGCATATATATATATATATATATATATATATATTTATAATTGAGGAAGAGCTATAATAGTAAAACAAGGACGTTTATATAAATTTTTCTTTTAATATTGAACTAGGAACATGTATAACATTTAACAAAAGTTAACCTTAACCAAACAACATGTATAACTTTTAACAAAAGTTTCATAACGTTTCTTTAGTTATAAACTTACTCTGAATTTAATCATACACTCCATTTTTCTTAATCCACAGCATAATAAATTCCAAAAGTACTCTCCTTTTAAAGAAGCTTTAAAACTATTAATGTGTACATTCCATTGTTTTTATAAACCAACACATAACTACTAACCTCCTAACCTGGCACGTAAATGGGCTATACCATCACACAATCACCGCCCTTGTGGTGTGCAGGTCATTAATCTATTAGAGTTATTTTGGATTCTCAAATATCTTGGTGAGACAGTGTATAAATTATTCTTTATAGATCAAGATAACAAACATTAGTATCATTGTTTATCATATGAAGAAAGTGTTTTAAAAGTTATCTTAATTGTATATTAATAAAAGTTAGAATAAACGTGTAAAATATTTATCAGGTTTTAACTTAAAGCATATATCCATCTGAATATAAGCCTTTACATATTTTATTTTGTCTGGTTTATTTGTTTACATGTTTGATATTAGGATGTAGTTGTAGATTTTCTAGAGTTGAGGAACTTTAATAATATTCTTGTGGTTTTCAGTTGGCTAATGAAAAGCTTAAAAGCTTTTTTTTAAATAAGTAACAAGAGCGTGCAACTTTTGTTGGATTTACACACCGCACGATTTTAAGATTATAAAATATATTTTTTATGATTACGTTACACATTAACTTTCAAACGTAAACAAAAATCAAGGATGTACAAATGTCGTTATTAATTAACTTAGAGATAACTTGATACAACTGTTATGTTCTTATTTAAATACATACTAAAATCTATCAGTTTCGGTACTAATGCATGATTACAAAAAAACAAAAAACATAAACTGTAAAAAGAAAAACACAAGTAAACTTAACCTTAACCAAACAACATGTATAACATTTAACAAAAATTTCAAATCGTTTCTATAGTTATCATCTTACTTTAAACTTAATCATACACTCCATCTTGCTTCATCCAGGCATAATAAATTTCAAAAGTACTCTTCTTTTAAAGAAACTTAAAAAACATGAATGTTTATAATCCATTGTTTTCATAAACCAACACAAGACTACTACCCTTCTAACCTGGCACATAACGTGGCTATACCATCACAAAATCACCGCTCATGTGGTGTGCATTTCATTTAATTGATTAGAGTTATTTTGGATTCTCAAAAATCTAGGTGAGACAGTGTATAAATTATTCTTTATATATCAAGATAACAAACATTAATAACATTGTTTATAATACGAAGGAAGTGTTTTAGAAGTCATCTTAATTGTATATTAATAAAAGTTAGAATAAAAGCGTAAAACCTTTAATAGGTATTAAATTAAAGCATATATATGTCCGAAGATAAGTCTTTATATGTTTTATTTTGTCTGGCTTATTTAAGTACATGTTTGACATCAAGATGTAATTTTAGATTTTCTAAAGTAGAGGGACTTTAGTAATATTCCTGTGGTTTTCAGTTGGCTAATGAAAAGCTTTAAAGTTTTTTTTAAATAACAAGAATGTGCAACTTTTGTTGGATTTACACACCGCACAAGTTGAAGGTTTTAAAATATAATTTTCATGATTACATTACACATTAACTTTCAAGCATGAACTAAAATCAAGGATGCCCAAATGTCGTTATTAATTAACTCAGAGATACCTTGATACAACTGTTATGTTCTTATTTAAATACGTACTAAAATCTATTAGTTTCGATACTGATGCATGATTATAAAAAACCAAATAACAAAAAATGTAAAAAAAAACCCAAGTAAACTAAACATTAACCAAACAACATGTGCAACCTTTAATAAAAGTTTTATAAGGTTTCTATAGTTATCAACTTACCTTTAACTTAGTCATACACTCCATATTTCTTGATTCGAGACATAGAATATTCCAAAAGTACTCTAATTTTATAGAAAATTTAAAACCATGATTTTATAATAATCTATTGTTTTCACTACCAACACAGGACTACTACCCTTCTAACCTGGCACGAACGTGAGTATACCATTACACAATCACCGCTCTTGTGGTGTGAAGGTCATTTAATCGGTTTGAATTATTTTGGATTGTTAAATATCTTGGTGAAACAGTGTATAAGTTATTCTTTATAGATCAAGATAACAAACATTAGTAACATTGTTTATCATATGAAGAAAGTGTTTTAGATTTCATGTTAATTGTATATTAATAATAGTTAGAGTAAACGTATAAAATTTTATTAGGTATTAACTTAAAGCAAATATCCGTCCGAAGACAGGTCTTTGTATATTTTGTCTGGTTTGTCACCACGTAGTTGTGCATGTATATTAAGAGAATAAACATAGGCATTGGGGGCAAAGAATGTTGATGAAGAGTATACTTAATCTAGTTATCTATAATAAAGATGTTCAACTTTAGGGTTATTAATAATAATTTTATGAATCTAAAAAAAGGAGAAAACATGTATTTAGGTGAGCAGTTAATTGGAGCATTAATAACAATGTGATGACTTAAAAATAGGTAAAACGAGTATTTATTTTTTTGTATATAAATTGAGGACGTAAGTTAATGAAATTAATAATAATAATAATAATAATAGAAATATATAAAGTAGATCTAAGAAAAAGAAGATACTAAAAAGTTGATTATAAACTAGTGTTTAACCTGTTGCGTCGCGGTGGTAAAACCCAGGCGGTAATAAATCCAAACATTGTTGGTCCAAACGCTGATACGGTAGATTGACACGAATTCGTTCGGTTTTGGTTACGTGCGTTATGATACCGAAAACAGAAAAATATAAATATATGCATATATATATATATATATATATATATATATATATATATATATATATATATATAATTGAGGAAGAGCTATAATAGTAAAACAAGGACGTTTATATAAAGTTTTCTTTTAATATTGAACTAGGAACATGTATAACATTTAACATTTAACAAAAGTTAACTTTAACCAAACAACATGTATAGCTTTTAACAAAAGTTTCATAACGTTTCTTTAGTTATAAACTTACTCTGAATTTAATCATACACTCCATTTTTCTTAATCCACGGCATAATAAATTCCAAAATGTAACATCCCGAAATTTCCAAAATGATATTAATTATATTACTTAATAATAGAGGGGAAGTTTACTCGGGTTATCGGGAAATAAATAAATAGAGTAGGAGTTGGTATGGGTCGGGCTAGTGTTGGGTAATGGATATGGGTTATGGACTTGGGTTATGAAAGAAGGAAGGAGAGTCCATGGGCTTAAGCCCATGATCCCTAAATATAAATACCATTAATCACCATTTAATCCTCATTCTCACATATTCCACACACACACCCAAAAAACACACGACCCGAACCAAGATCCGAAGGCGAAAACCCGAGCTTGTTGGTGCTGGAACGTCATGACGGACCAAAACAACATCAAGGCTTAACCGTGTTCGTAGTTCGACTCGTTCAAGGTACGTTTATAGTTAGAAATCGTTCGTGTAGGTTCGGGTTGATTTGAGAAATGATAGATCTGAGTTTGTATGGTAAAAACGAATCCAACAAAGCTAATCTTACTGAAAATGGTTATGATTTGATAGGTTAATTGTTAACCTAAAAGAACCCGTAACCTATATGCCTAAATCGCACCCTTTAAACATCGATGTTAGGTCGATTTGATGGTTGGGGTTTGTAGGCGCTGGTCAGACGATCCCGTGGGTACCTAAATCGAGTTATTTGGTTAAGAAACGAAGGTGATTAAGGGATTTAAGAACGAACAGTAGCTGCAAACGACAACTTCGCCTGCAAGCTAAGTTCGCCTGATAAACTTCGCCTGCAAGCTAAGTTCGCCTGATGACAACTTCGCCTAAAGCCAAGTTCGCCTGATGACAACTTCGCCTGTAAGCTAAGTTCGCCTGATGACAACTTCGCCTAAAGCCAAGTTCGCCTGATGACAACTTCGCCTAAAGCTAAGTCAAGTTCGATTAGCGAATAGATTAAAACGATAAGTAAAAGTAAGCTAATACTAGGCCACCAGATTAGATCAGGCGAGTATTGATACGTGTAACTTATACAGTCAGCCGAGCTCAGTTAAAGAAGGGATTTACAACTATCGGAGGAAGAAGCAGAGTTCAGGTGAGTTTCTAGCCCCTATTCCTTGTTATGTTTTCCCATTCCTTGTTATGTTTTCGGGGCTGTGTGCATACTCGATGTGTTGTTAATACATTTATCCTAAGTGATAAGTGTATGCCATATGTGATATATGTGGTGGATATGAATGATTGCTTGTCGGTACGCGAACGATCTTCGGATATTGCGCGTACTGTCAGGTTAAAAATAAAGGTACGAATATTATATATCGAAGATGTATGAATATTACAAATGAATACTTGTCGGGGCGTGAACGATCTTCGGATATTGCACGTAACGACAAGGGGTATGGTTGTTAAATGAAGGATGTAAAGAACGCCTAGAGTGTTCTTATGCTATAATGTAATTATTGTATATGTGAAGTATGTGTATACAGGTACACGAATGGTATGTGAGTTCTACGTTCGACATAGTAAGTTAGGATGGCAAATCCCTCTAACTTCTGTTGGACATAGACTTGGCAGGTGATGGCGTAGTTAAGGACTGCGAGCCTTATACGTGATGTAGATGATAGATGTAAACGTAGATAGGGACGGTGGGCCTTATACGTGTTATAGGAGGTAGACGCCAACGTAGATAAGGACTGCGGACCTTATACGTAACGTAGATAAGGACTGCGGACCTTATACGTAATATAGATAGGCGTCAGCACAGGAAAGGACTGTGGACCTTATACGTGCTTTAGCATAGGGGAGGACTGCGGACCTCGTACGTGCTATGAATTAGGTTTCAACATAGGGAAGGACCGTGGACCTTGTACGTGTTGTGGATGTATGATGGTATAGGAAAGGACCGCGGACCTTGTACGTACCATGAATGGTGAACATAGGTAAGGACTGCGGACCTTTTACGTGTTCACGATCGTGAGTACAGGTATAGACGGCGGACTATGAACGTACTCTCGGTAGACTGAGGTTAGTGATTGTAGATATGTATGTATGTATGGTAGCAAGTATGTATGTAGAACAGAAGGGTAACTAGTGAAGTATGGATATGTATCTTCGGATATGTATGTATGTGTTGTATTGTATGGCGTACGATTAACTAGAACTCACTCAGCGTAGCTGACTTTTAGTATGCACGCAGGTGAGTAGGATGAGGCAGCTCGCTTGAGGAGACACGTGGCACTGAATAAGAGGCTGGCATCGGAAGACTCAAGACGTTTAAGTTAATGTTCGTTAATTTTGAAAGACAAAATGATGTTTTAAGACAAGACGTGTTTTGTTACGAAATGTTTTATGAAAGCTTTTATATTCCGCGAATGTTTTAATTAACTCTGATATTTAGAACTGCGTTTATGAGTAAATCCAACGCTAAAGTAGGGCCACCGGGTTCGGGGCCTTACAAGTTGGTATCAGAGCATAAGTTCGAGAGATTTAAGCATCCTACATGCTTAGACTCGAACAGAGAATGGGATTTAAGTAAGAAAGGAAAGAAGATGCCAGTTCAAGAATGCCATGTGTCGCTCAAGCAAGATCAGTAAAGGTAAAGTGTATGATTAAATGATATATGTTAATGAGAAAGAAAAGATATGTGAACGATAAGGATAGAAATAATTGATTGTTTGATTTGATTAACTGCTTAAGTAGAACCCGCACAAAGAGACTCATAAAGGGAAGTGTATAGGACACGGAAAGCAATGTGATCAGCTAGTCACAGCTGGCCACTGTTATTACCTGTTAGCCTTGCTATCCTTGTACTAAATAGTTCCTTGAGTGATGATGTTTGTGTTTTCCCTTTTAGAATACTAATGGCTGGAGCTGGAGAATTTGTTGGAACTGGGGGTCGCACTGGACGTCGTGGCAGGCCTCGTCTTGTCCGACAACCCTCGGTAGAAGAAGCTTCCCACACCGAAGATGAAGGAAGCGCAGCTGGAGGAGACCAGAACAACAACGAAGAGGTTCAACTTAGCCCTGCAGTTCAAGCAGCCATTGTTCAAGCTGTAGTTGCTGCTGTGAAGAACCTGAATCCCGAAAGATCTGCTGAAAGCCGTGAACGAACTGCTGAAGGGGCAGGTGGTGATGGTAGGAAGGATGGGGAAGGAGAAAGAGAGGCCTCGAGTGAGGATAAGTCTGTGAAGGTCGATGACAGGAAAAGAGGCCAAGATGGGTGCAACTATAAGTCCTTTAAAGGATGCGACCCGCCAAAGCTGACTGGGTTGGGAGACGCAATCGCTACTCTCCAATGGATAACCACTATGGACAAGATTATCCGCATTAGCGAATGCCGTCCCGACCAAGCTGTGGGTTATGCTACTCAGTCATTTGAGGAAGAAGCTATGTACTGGTGGGAAAGTGTGGAGCAGAGAAAGACTAGGGATGAGATCAAGGCGTTGAGATGGGACGATCTGAAAGAGTTGGTGATGAAGAAGTTTTGTGCAGATGCCGAGGTTGAAAGGACGGAGATGAAGTTCCTGAATTTAAAGGCCGGTATGATGACGCATCGTGAGTATACTACTGAATTCAACCGACTATCTAGGTTGGTGCCTGATATGGTTGACACTGAGGTCCAGAGAATCAAATGTTATGTGAGGGGATTGCCACAAAAAGTCCGCATGTTAGTCAGGGCAAATAAACCTGCTACTTTTGACCCTGCTGTTGAACTTGCAGAAGTGGTTTACCCTGACCTGGCTGAGGACGATGTGGTGGTGGAGGAAAAGAAGGAGAAGAAATGGGCTACCTCTGCTAAGCGGTCTGGCGAGATGGTGACAACAACTGATGAGAGGAAGGCCAAGGTTGGGAACAAGGATGCATGTAAGACGTGTGGGCGAGTGCACCGGGGAGAATGCAAGACTGGGACAGACAGGTGCTATCGGTGTGGAAAGAGTGGGCATTATTCTCGAGAATGCCCTGATTGTCCAAAGTGCTTCAAATGCGGAAAAGCTGACCACATGGCTAGGGATTGCAAGGAATCAGGGGCGGGAGGTGCGAAAGGATAAAGACTTGGGGAAACTGCAGAGAGGAACACTTGATGAAGGAATAATTGCTCATGCACTGGTTTTATTAAGTTACTTTTGCTTAAGGACTTGTTTTGTGTTAAGGTTTAAAACTTATGTTTATCAGTGACGTGTAATATATTGAGTTTGGTTATGAATGATTATTATGCTATGATGAAAGGTTGTTTTAGACAATAGTGTTAAAAGTACTAATCGAAGCCTTGGAAGGATGAGATGAGTCTTGGTACATCGAGGGTCTCATGGACGAGCTACCTTAAATAGCTAAAACACATGACCACCATTCGATGGCTGCAAAGTCGGGAGTAAGAAGGATAACCCAGAAGGCAAAGGCGATTCGATAAAGTGTGTAAATATAAGAAGTTTTCCTTTTATAGGGAATAAGTTTGGTTTCGGGGACGAAACCTCTTTAAGGGGGGAAGACTTGTAACATCCCGAAATTTCCAAAATGATATTAATTATATTACTTAATTATAGAGGGGAAGTTTACTCGGGTTATCGGGAAATAAATAAATAGAGTAGGAGTTGGTATGGGTCGGGCTAGTGTTGGGTAATGGATATGGGTTATGGACTTGGGTTATGAAAGAAGGAAGGAGAGTCCATGGGCTTAAGCCCATGATCCCTAAATATAAATACCATTAATCACCATTTAATCCTCATTCTCACATATTCCACACACACACCCAAAACACACACGACCCGAACCAAGATCCGAAGGCGAAAACCCGAGTTTGTTGGTGCTGGAACGTCGTGACGGACCAAAACAACATCAAGGCTTAACCGTGTTCGTAGTTCGACTCGTTCAAGGTACGTTTATAGTTAGAAATCGTTCGTGTAGGTTCGGGTTGATTTGAGAAATGATAGATCTGAGTTTGTATGGTAAAAACGAATCCAACAAAGTTAATCTTACTGAAAATGGTTATGATTTGATAGGTTAATTGTTAACCTAAAAGAACCCGTAACCTATATGCCTAAATCGCACCCTTTAAACATCGATGTTAGGTCGATTTGATGGTTGGGGTTTGTAGGCGCTGGTCAGACGATCCCGTGGGTACCTAAATCGAGTTATTTGGTTAAGAAACGAAGGTGATTAAGGGATTTAAGAACGAACAGTAGCTGCAGACGACAACTTCGCCTGCAAGCTAAGTTCGCCTGATGAACTTCGCCTGCAAGCTAAGTTCGCCTGATGACAACTTCGCCTAAAGCCAAGTTCGCCTGATGACAACTTCGCCTGCAAGCTAAGTTCGCCTGATGACAACTTCGCCTAAAGCCAAGTTCGCCTGATGACAACTTCGCCTAAAGCTAAGTTCGCCTAAGGTTTAACTTCGCCTAAAGTCAAGTTCGATTAGAGAATAGATTAAAACGATAAGTAAAAGTAAGCTAATACTAGGCCACCAGATTAGATCAGGCGAGTATTGATACGTGTAACTTATACAGTCAGCCGAGCTCAGTTAAAGAAGGGATTTACAACTATCGGAGGAAGAAGCAGAGTTCAGGTGAGTTTCTAGCCCCATTCCTTGTTATGTTTTCGGGGCTGTGTGCATACTCGATGTGTTGTTAATACATTTATCCTAAGTGATAAGTGTATGCCATATGTGATATATGTGGTGGATATGAATGATTGCTTGTCGGTACGCGAACGATCTTCGGATATTGCGCGTACTGTCAGGTTAAAAATAAAGGTACGAATATTATATATCGAAGATGTATGAATATTACAAATGAATACTTGTCGGGGCGTGAACGATCTTCGGATATTGCACGTAACGACAAGGGGTATGGTTGTTAAATGAAGGATGTAAAGAACGCCTAGAGTGTTCTTATGCTATAATGTAATTATTGTATATGTGAAGTATGTGTATACAGGTACACGAATGGTATGTGAGTTCTACGTTCGACATAGTAAGTTAGGATGGCAAATCCCTCTAACTTCTGTTGGACATAGACTTGGCAGGTGATGGCGTAGTTAAGGACTGCGAGCCTTATACGTGATGTAGATGATAGATGTAAACGTAGATAGGGACGGTGGGCCTTATACGTGTTATAGGAGGTAGACGCCAACGTAGATAAGGACTGCGGACCTTATACGTAACGTAGATAAGGACTGCGGACCTTATACGTAATATAGATAGGCGTCAGCACAGGAAAGGACTGTGGACCTTATACGTGCTTTAGCATAGGGGAGGACTGCGGACCTCGTACGTGCTATGAATTAGGTTTCAACATAGGGAAGGACCGTGGACCTTGTACGTGTTGTGGATGTATGATGGTATAGGGAAGGACCGCGGACCTTGTACGTACCATGAATGGTGAACATAGGTAAGGACTGCGGACCTTTTACGTGTTCACGATCGTGAGTACAGGTATAGACGGCGGACTATGAACGTACTCTCGGTAGACTGAGGTTAGTGATTGTAGATATGTATGTATGTATGTATGGTAGCAAGTATGTATGTAGAACAGAAGGGTAACTAGTGAAGTATGGATATGTATCTTCGGATATGTATGTATGTGTTGTATTGTATGGCGTACGATTAACTAGAACTCACTCAGCGTAGCTGACTTTTAGTATGCACGCAGGTGAGTAGGATGAGGCAGCTCGCTTGAGGAGACACGTGGCACTGAATAAGAGGCTGGCATCGGAAGACTCAAGACGTTTAAGTTAATGTTCGTTAATTTTGAAAGACAAAATGATGTTTTAAGACAAGACGTGTTTTGTTACGAAATGTTTTATGAAAGCTTTTATATTCCGCGAATGTTTTAATTAACTCTGATATTTAGAACTGCGTTTATGAGTAAATCCAACGCTAAAGTAGGGCCACCGGGTTCGGGGCCTTACAAGTTGGTATCAGAGCATAAGTTCGAGAGATTTAAGCATCCTACATGCTTAGACTCGAACAGAGAATGGGATTTAAGTAAGAAAGGAAAGAAGATGCCAGTTCAAGAATGCCATGTGTCGCTCAAGCAAGATCAGTAAAGGTAAAGTGTATGATTAAATGATATATGTTAATGAGAAAGAAAAGATATGTGAACGATAAGGATAGAAATAATTGATTGTTTGATTTGATTAACTGCTCAAGTAGAACCCGCACAAAGAGACTCATAAAGGGAAGTGTATAGGACACGGAAAGCAATGTGATCAGCTAGTCACAGCTGGCCACTGTTATTACCTGTTAGCCTTGCTATCCTTGTACTAAATAGTTCCTTGAGTGATGATGTTTGTGTTTTCCCTTTTAGAATACTAATGGCTGGAGCTGGAGAATTTGTTGGAACTGGGGGTCGCACTGGACGTCGTGGCAGGCCTCGTCTTGTCTGACAACCCTCGGTAGAAGAAGCTTCCCACACCGAAGATGAAGGAAGCGCAGCTGGAGGAGACCAGAACAACAACGAAGAGGTTCAACTTAGCCCTGCAGTTCAAGCAGCCATTGTTCAAGCTGTAGTTGCTGCTGTGAAGAACCTGAATCCCGAAAGATCTGCTGAAAGCCGTGAACGAACTGCTGAAGGGGCAGGTGGTGATGGTAGGAAGGATGGGGAAGGAGAAAGAGAGGCCTCGAGTGAGGATAAGTCTGTGAAGGTCGATGACAGGAAAAGAGGCCAAGATGGGTGCAACTATAAGTCCTTTAAAGGATGCGACCCGCCAAAGCTGACTGGGTTGGGAGACGCAATCGCTACTCTCCAATGGATAACCACTATGGACAAGATTATCCGCATTAGCGAATGCCGTCCCGACCAAGCTGTGGGTTATGCTACTCAGTCATTTGAGGAAGAAGCTATGTACTGGTGGGAAAGTGTGGAGCAGAGAAAGACTAGGGATGAGATCAAGGCGTTGAGATGGGACGATCTGAAAGAGTTGGTGATGAAGAAGTTTTGTGCAGATGCCGAGGTTGAAAGGACGGAGATGAAGTTCCTGAATTTAAAGGCCGGTATGATGACGCATCGTGAGTATACTACTGAATTCAACCGACTATCTAGGTTGGTGCCTGATATGGTTGACACTGAGGTCCAGAGAATCAAATGTTATGTGAGGGGATTGCCACAAAAAGTCCGCATGTTAGTCAGGGCAAATAAACCTGCTACTTTTGACCCTGCTGTTGAACTTGCAGAAGTGGTTTACGCTGACCTGGCTGAGGACGATGTGGTGGTGGAGGAAAAGAAGGAGAAGAAATGGGCTACCTCTGCTAAGCGGTCTGGCGAGATGGTGACAACAACTGATGAGAGGAAGGCCAAGGTTGGGAACAAGGATGCATGTAAGACGTGTGGGCGAGTGCACCGGGGAGAATGCAAGACTGGGACAGACAGGTGCTATCGGTGTGGAAAGAGTGGGCATTATTCTCGAGAATGCCCTGATTGTCCAAAGTGCTTCAAATGCGGAAAAGCTGACCACATGGCTAGGGATTGCAAGGAATCAGGGGCGGGAGGTGCGAAAGGATAAAGACTTGGGGAAACTGCAGAGAGGAACACTTGATGAAGGAATAATTGCTCATGCACTGGTTTTATTAAGTTACTTTTGCTTAAGGACTTGTTTTGTGTTAAGGTTTAAAACTTATGTTTATCAGTGACGTGTAATATATTGAGTTTGGTTATGAATGATTATTATGCTATGATGAAAGGTTGTTTTAGACAATAGTGTTAAAAGTACTAATCGAAGCCTTGGAAGGATGAGATGAGTCTTGGTACATCGAGGGTCTCATGGACGAGCTACCTTAAATAGCTAAAACACATGACCACCATTCGATGGCTGCAAAGTCGGGAGTAAGAAGGATAACCCAGAAGGCAAAGGCGATTCGATAAAGTGTGTAAATATAAGAAGTTTTCCTTTTATAGGGAATAAGTTTGGTTTCGGGGACGAAACCTCTTTAAGGGGGGAAGACTTGTAACATCCCGAAATTTCCAAAATGATATTAATTATATTACTTAATTATAGAGGGGAAGTTTACTCGGGTTATCGGGAAATAAATAAATAGAGTAGGAGTTGGTATGGGTCGGGCTAGTGTTGGGTAATGGATATGGGTTATGGACTTGGGTTATGAAAGAAGGAAGGAGAGTCCATGGGCTTAAGCCCATGATCCCTAAATATAAATACCATTAATCACCATTTAATCCTCATTCTCACATATTCCACACACACACCCAAAACACACACGACCCGAACCAAGATCCGAAGGCGAAAACCCGAGTTTGTTGGTGCTGGAACGTCGTGACGGACCAAAACAACATCAAGGCTTAACCGTGTTCGTAGTTCGACTCGTTCAAGGTACGTTTATAGTTAGAAATCGTTCGTGTAGGTTCGGGTTGATTTGAGAAATGATAGATCTGAGTTTGTATGGTAAAAACGAATCCAACAAAGTTAATCTTACTGAAAATGGTTATGATTTGATAGGTTAATTGTTAACCTAAAAGAACCCGTAACCTATATGCCTAAATCGCACCCTTTAAACATCGATGTTAGGTCGATTTGATGGTTGGGGTTTGTAGGCGCTGGTCAGACGATCCCGTGGGTACCTAAATCGAGTTATTTGGTTAAGAAACGAAGGTGATTAAGGGATTTAAGAACGAACAGTAGCTGCAGACGACAACTTCGCCTGCAAGCTAAGTTCGCCTGATGAACTTCGCCTGCAAGCTAAGTTCGCCTGATGACAACTTCGCCTAAAGCCAAGTTCGCCTGATGACAACTTCGCCTGCAAGCTAAGTTCGCCTGATGACAACTTCGCCTAAAGCCAAGTTCGCCTGATGACAACTTCGCCTAAAGCTAAGTTCGCCTAAGGTTTAACTTCGCCTAAAGTCAAGTTCGATTAGAGAATAGATTAAAACGATAAGTAAAAGTAAGCTAATACTAGGCCACCAGATTAGATCAGGCGAGTATTGATACGTGTAACTTATACAGTCAGCCGAGCTCAGTTAAAGAAGGGATTTACAACTATCGGAGGAAGAAGCAGAGTTCAGGTGAGTTTCTAGCCCCATTCCTTGTTATGTTTTCGGGGCTGTGTGCATACTCGATGTGTTGTTAATACATTTATCCTAAGTGATAAGTGTATGCCATATGTGATATATGTGGTGGATATGAATGATTGCTTGTCGGTACGCGAACGATCTTCGGATATTGCGCGTACTGTCAGGTTAAAAATAAAGGTACGAATATTATATATCGAAGATGTATGAATATTACAAATGAATACTTGTCGGGGCGTGAACGATCTTCGGATATTGCACGTAACGACAAGGGGTATGGTTGTTAAATGAAGGATGTAAAGAACGCCTAGAGTGTTCTTATGCTATAATGTAATTATTGTATATGTGAAGTATGTGTATACAGGTACACGAATGGTATGTGAGTTCTACGTTCGACATAGTAAGTTAGGATGGCAAATCCCTCTAACTTCTGTTGGACATAGACTTGGCAGGTGATGGCGTAGTTAAGGACTGCGAGCCTTATACGTGATGTAGATGATAGATGTAAACGTAGATAGGGACGGTGGGCCTTATACGTGTTATAGGAGGTAGACGCCAACGTAGATAAGGACTGCGGACCTTATACGTAACGTAGATAAGGACTGCGGACCTTATACGTAATATAGATAGGCGTCAGCACAGGAAAGGACTGTGGACCTTATACGTGCTTTAGCATAGGGGAGGACTGCGGACCTCGTACGTGCTATGAATTAGGTTTCAACATAGGGAAGGACCGTGGACCTTGTACGTGTTGTGGATGTATGATGGTATAGGGAAGGACCGCGGACCTTGTACGTACCATGAATGGTGAACATAGGTAAGGACTGCGGACCTTTTACGTGTTCACGATCGTGAGTACAGGTATAGACGGCGGACTATGAACGTACTCTCGGTAGACTGAGGTTAGTGATTGTAGATATGTATGTATGTATGTATGGTAGCAAGTATGTATGTAGAACAGAAGGGTAACTAGTGAAGTATGGATATGTATCTTCGGATATGTATGTATGTGTTGTATTGTATGGCGTACGATTAACTAGAACTCACTCAGCGTAGCTGACTTTTAGTATGCACGCAGGTGAGTAGGATGAGGCAGCTCGCTTGAGGAGACACGTGGCACTGAATAAGAGGATGGCATCGGAAGACTCAAGACGTTTAAGTTAATGTTCGTTAATTTTGAAAGACAAAATGATGTTTTAAGACAAGACGTGTTTTGTTACTAAATGTTTTATGAAAGCTTTTATATTCCGCGAATGTTTTAATTAACTCTGATATTTAGAACTGCGTTTATGAGTAAATCCAACGCTAAAGTAGGGCCACCGGGTTCGGGGCCTTACACAAAAGTACTCTCCTTTTAAAGAAACTTTAAAACTATTAATGTGTACATTCCATTGTTTTTATAAACCAACACATAACTACTAACCTCCTAACCTGGCACGTAAATGGGCTATACCATCACACAATCACCGCCCTTGTGGTGTGCAGGTCATTTAATCTATTAGAGTTATTTTGGATTCTCAAATATCTTGGTGAGAAAGTGTGTAAATTATTCTTTATAGATCAAGATAACAAACATTAGTATCATTGTATATCATATGAAGAAAATGTTTTAAAAGTCATCTTAATTGTATGATAATAAAAGTTAGAATAAACGTGTAAAATATTTATCACGTGTTAACTTAAAGCATGTATCCGTCCGAAATAAGCCTTTACATATTTTATTTTGTCTGGTTTATTTGAGTACATGTTTGATATCAGGATGTAGTTGTAGATTTTTTAAAGTTGAGGAACTTTAATAATATTCGTGTGGTTTTCAGTTGGCTAATGAAAACCTTTAAAGCTTTTTTTTTAAATAAGTAACAAGAGTGTGCAACTTTTATTGGATTTATACACCGCGCAGTTTTAGGATTATAAAATAATTTTTTTATGATTACGTTACACATTAACTTTCAAACGTAAACTAAAATCAAGGATGCACAAATGTCGTTATTAATTAACTCAGAGATACCACAACTGTTATCTTCTTCTTTAAATATGTACTAAAATCTATCAGTTTCGGTACCGATGCATGATAATAAAAAAAAAACAAAAAACAAAAACTTTAAAAGAAAACACAAGTAAACATAACCTTAACCAAACAACATGTATAACATTTAACAAAAAGTTTCATAACGTTTCTAAAGTTATCATCTTACTTTGAAACTTAATCATACACTCCATCTTTCTTCATCCACGGCATAATAAATTTCAAAAGTTCTCTCCTTTTAAAGAATCTTTGTAACCATGAATGTTTATAATCCATTGTTTTCATAAACCAACATAGGACTACTACCCTTCTAACCTGGCACGTAACGTAGCTATACTATCAAAAAATCACCGCTCATGTGGTGTGCATTTCATTTAATCGATTAGAGTTATTTTGGATTCTCATAAATCTAGGTGAGACAGTGTATAAATTATTCTTTATATATCAAGATAACAAACATTAATAACATTGTTTATAATACGAAGAAAGTGTTTTAGAAGTCATCATAATTGTATATTAATAAAAGTTAGAATAAACGCGTAAAATCATTATCAGGTATTAACTTAAAGCATATATTCGTCCAAAGATAAGTCTTTAAATATTTTATTTTGTCTGGTTTATTTAAGTACATGTTTGACATTAGGATGTAACTGTAGATTTTCTAAAGTTGAGGGACTTTAATAATCTTCTTGTGGTTTTCAGTTGGCTAATGAAAAGCATTGAAGCGTTTTTTTAATAAGTAACATGAACTTGTGAATTTTGTTGGATTTGCACGCCGCACAGGTTGAAGGTTTTAAAATATAATTTTCATGATTATATTACACATTTACTTTCAAGCGTAAACAAAAATCAAGGATGCCCAAATGTCGTTATTAATTAACTCAGTGATACCTTGATACAATTGTTATGTTCTTATATAAATACGTACTAATATCTATCAGTTTCGACACTGATGCATGATTATAAAAAAGCAAAAAACAAAAAATGTCAAAAAAAACCCAAGTAAACTTAACGTTAACCAAACAACATGTATAACATTTAACAAAAGTTTCATAACATTTCTATAGTTATCAACTTACTTTGAACTTAATCATACACTTCAATTTTCTTAATCCACGGAATAATAAATTCCAAAAGTACTCTTCTTTTAAAGAAACATTAAAATCATGAATGTTTATAATCCATTGTTTTCATAAACCAACACTGGACTACTACCCTCCTAACATGGCACGTAACGTGGCTATACCATCATACAATCACCGCTCTTGTAGTGTGAATTTCATTTAATCAATTTTAGTTATTTTGGATTCTCAAAAATCTTGGTGAGACAGTGTATAAATTATTCTTTATAAATCAAGATAACAAACATTAATTACATTGTTTATCATATGAAGAAAGTGTTTTAGAAGTCATCTTAATTGTATATTAATAAAAGTTAGAATAAACGCGTAAAATCTTTATCAGGTATTAAATTAAAGCATATATCCGTCCGAAAATAAGTCTTTAGATATTTTATTTTGTCTGGTTTATTTAAGTACAGGTCTGACATCAGGATGTAATTGTAGATTTTCTAAAGTTGAGGGACTTTAATAATATCCGCGTGGTATTTAGAGTGCTAATGAAAAGCTTTGAAGCGTTTTTTTAATAAGTAACAAGAGCGTGCGACTTTTGCTGGATATACACACCGCACAGGTTGAAGATTTTAAAATATAAATTTCATGATTACATTACACGTTAACTTTCAAACGTAAACTTAAATCGAGGTTGCTCAAATGTCGTTATTAAGTAACTCAGAGATACCTTGAAACAACTGTTATGTTCATATTTAAATACGTACTAAAATCTATTAGTATACTGATGCATGATTATAAAAAAACAAAAAACAAAAATGGATGAAAAAAACCCATGTAAACTTAACCTTAACCAAACTACATGTATAACATTTAACCAAAGTTTCATAACGTTTCTATAGTTATCAACTTACTTTGAACTTAATCATACACTCCATCTTTCTTAATTCACGGCATAATAAATTCCAAAAGTACTCACCTTTTAAAGAAAGTTTAAAACCATGAATCTAATATCACTAGACTACAAGCTATTTGATATAACTGCACAAATAATAACACATTTAAATAAGATACAACTCTTTCGATTAAAAAAAGGATCAAATCATGAATTCACGTTTAAATCAATTAAAATGATATTCAACCTCGTAAGAATTTTAATTTCTCTTTGTTGATATATTAAACGCACGCGAATAACAATACTTTATATGGTCACAAATATAATTACGTTCAGCCCCCATTTTTGAATTTGGTTCAAATGTTTACTTTTTTTCTCCCTTCTTGCAATTACACGAATAATATTGCTTTTGAGTTTTGACATCATCCTCGCATGTCATCGTTTGGCATCTAACTTTAGTTTAATATGTAAAGAAAATATAATTTTGAGTGAATTATCTATACATAGTAAAGTTGATTGTTGGTGTCACAAGGCTCTTATTGGGCAAAGTAGAACAACCTCAATTGTCCAACATTTGTTTTATTTTCTTTTTGTTTTATTAATTAAGTTATTTTAGTTTCAAATTCCTAACAAATATTTTGATTTTTGTATTATCGAATTTGCGTCGACGCATCGTCATAACGTCCGAGGCTGACAATGCTCGGGTATTATCGACTCATCGCACAACGTGTAAGGCCTCGGTCCCGGTGCCCTACTTTGGCGTTGGATTACTAAAAAACACAGTTCAAAATTTCAGAGTAAATTAAAACTTTTAGCGAAATATAATAAGTCAACCATATATTACATAACATTCAAAATATTTTCTTAACATCATTCAAATTTGTCGTGCAAAATAAAAACATAATTGAATATAACATCATAACATTCTTCTTAAAGATGTCACCCTCTTCAGTCCAATATCATGTGTCTCCCTTAAGCTAGCTGTCTTAGCCTATTTACATGCGTGTCTATTAAAAGTCTGCTACGCTAAGTGAGTTCTAATTAATCAAGTAACATACTTTACATTCACATGTTTATATATATATATATAGGGGGGGTTATTTTGAGAACCATGGTGAGTTTTAAGAACTTTAAGAACTCAATTTTGAACCACACATTTAATTAAATTATTGAAATATGTGGCTGAGATTAAATTTGATTAAAAAATGAAGCAGGAGAGAGAATAAGTATTTTTGATAATTACACAAGTTTAAACGTTAGTTACACATGTGTAAAAAGTCGATTCGGTGTGTAAAAAAATACCGTAATTTTTTGTACATCACTTACACTTACGTATTACACGTGTAAAAAAAATTCGAAAAAAAAATTGTTACGTTGAGTTCTTTCGAGTTCTTAAAACTCAAAGTGGTTCTCAAAAAAAATCAATCCTATATATATATATATATACATACCCAAGGTACATATTACATACATAACATGTTTATCTTTCTTTCATACATGCGTACATACATTTATTCTTTCATACTTTCTTTCTTTGACTTACATAGTGCAGACATAACTATACTCACGCTGTAAAGAGCATCACGCCCTACGTACCTCGGATATTAGAAGGGTCCGGTTCCCTTCAACCTCGGATATTATTAGGGTCTGGTGTCCTTCATCCTCGGATATTATTAAGATCCGTTACCCTTCTTTCCATACAACCATACATGTATTTCATTACTTACATATTTATATATTTTCATACATACTCTTAATCCTTTATATATCATTCATCAAACATTCACATATCATACACTTACCACTTAAGTTATGTGTATTAACCAATTACATTGAGTATACACACAACCTCGAAAACATAACAAGGAAATGAGGCTAGAAACTCACATATATCATGTTCTTCTCCGAGTTAACGGTGATACCCCTCCTTAGTTGGGCACAGCTGACTGTGTAATAATTATAAGTATCGATTAATTACCTCTAACTATATCATACTTCTAGGTTAGTGAAACCCCTAGCTAACGGGGGCCCGGGGCCAGCGCCTAGTGGTAGTGGGGTTCTAGGGGAGTTTAAGGCCCTGTTACCGGCGCCTCACTTTGGACGTTGGATTTACTCGTAAACACAGTTCTGAATATCAAAGTTAATTAAAACTTTACGCGGAATATAAAACTTCAATCGTAACATATTACATAACTTTCAAATCTTGTCTTAACAAAAATTCATAGTCATTTAAAAACAAAACATAGTCTTTAAAATATCATAACATTTCCTTGAGATGCCAGTATCTTCAATTTCATGCCATGTGTCCTCATCAAACGAGCTGCCTTATCTAACTCACCTGCGTGCATACTAAAAGTCAGCTACGCTGATTGAGTTCTAGTTAATCAATTAATTTACTTTTCATACACATATACGTGCCCGAAGGTACGCATTACATACTTAACATGTTCATCGTTCTTCCATATACATTCATAACTAACCTTTCATTATAAATAGCATTACGCCCTACATACCTAGGATATTATTAGGGTTCGGTGCCCTACATCCTCGGATATTATTAGGGCTCGGTCTCCCTTCTTCCTCGGATATTATTAGGGTCCGGTACCCTCCATCCTGAGATATTATTAGGGTCCGGTACTCTCCATCCTCGGATATTATTAGGGTCCGGTCTCCCTTCTTACCTACTATCATGTCGTACCTTTCTATATATAAAATTATGGATTTTATACGTACATACATCATTCATTCATCATATACAACAATCATATCATCAACTCATTACCTGGCAGTACATGCAATATCCGAAAATCATTCACACACCGACAAGCATTCTTTCATACATAAATCATATAAGGCATACACTTACCACTTAGGGTAAGTGTATTAACTAATCACATCGAGTATGCACACAACCCCGAAAACATAACAAGGAATGGGGCTAGAAACTCACCTGAACTCGGTTACGTTCATCGTTAATGGTTATTCCTTTCTTTAGTTGAGCGCGACTAACTGTATAACAATTACACGAATCATTTAACTATCACTACCCATATCGTATTTCTAGTTTAATTATAACCCTCAACGAATGGGGGTCCAGGGGCAGCGCCCTTGGCAGCGGGGTCCACGGGGCAGAGCCCCTGGCTGCGGTCGAGCTACCGGGTCAGCTTGGAAAAATTTAATTTCCATTAACTGTCTTAACACATTTGCTAATTCATAAAGTTCGAGGGCTTCTTTGTAATTATTCCATTATATCCTAAGTCCAAGGAACTTTCTGTCATTCTATCAAAGTTTAATTCGTTATCCAGTTCCACAACGAATGGGGCTCATTCGTTACTTCTTAACGAATGGACTTTATAATGAATTGAACATTTATAATGAACTGAACCTTATAACGAACTGTTCTATATAACGAATTGAACCTTTATAACGAACTGGCCCTTATAACGAACTGGGGGTTCACTCGTCAGTTCTTCGTTAACGAATGGCTTAACGAATTAAAGCTTATTCGTTACTTTTCCTTAACGAATGGGCATAACGAATTTACTGTTAATTCGTTATTCCTCCGTTAACGAATTAGGGTTAGGTCAGAGAATGTTTATGACATTCTCTGACATCCTTAACCTCGTACGCCGTTTTTGGGCGCCGCCATCGTCGGAAAACCGGGATCTCGCCAGAAAAGCGAGATCTCACTCGTTTTCCACCGTTTTTCGTCCCGTTTGATCCAGATCTGAGCTAGGGTGACCCCTAAGCTCATCTTTTGATCGGTTTAAACCCGATTCCATCCGGATCTCGTGACTTTAACGGTTTAGGGTGTCGGCTCATCGTTTCGCGACTAGATCTAGCGGGTTTGGATCCATACAATATCATATTATCATTACCTCGGGTCGGGAATTGATTCTTCTCCTTAGTTCCGGTTAGAGAAAGAGAGAGATGAGAAAGAGCTTAAGTGTGTGTTTTTTATGGTGTATGGAATGGGTGGAAATGGATGGATTGTGGGTAAATTAAGGTTTATATATCATGGGTCATGGGCTTAAGCCCATGGTCTTTCTCTCTTCCTTATTAACCCAAGTCCATTACCCATACTAATTAACCCAACACAAGTCCGACTCATAATAACTCATATTTTATTTTATTAACCGAAACGAGAAAACGGGATGTTACAGGGTGGCAACTAGGAGATAAGAATGAGAGTGTTTGTGTGTGTTTTTGAGTGTATGGAAGCTAGGAGATAAGAATGAGGGGTTTTAGGGAGGTTTAAGGGTGTTTAAATACCCCTAAGCCCAAGGACCTAAGGCCCATCACCATCCCTTATTCCATCTTTTATTGTCCAAGCTCATACTCTATTGTTTTTATTTAACTTAACTAAATAATAATGCACCATTAAGTAAACGAAATTATTTTATTTATTATTATCAAAAGTAGGATGTTACACAACATCTAGTGCCGACAACGCTCTGGTTTTGCCCACGCCCTGGTTTTACTGAATTTTATTTTAGTTACAATACCGAAATAAATGTAAACGAAATCGAAAAATTTCGTGTTGACCCACCACCGGAACGCTCGGGTTTTTACCAGCGCCCCGGTTTTACCAACTCACCACCACAACGCCCGAATATGAGTCAACTCGACGTTGCAAAGATCGGGTTTTACTAATGTTTGGGTTTACCGACCGAATAAACATTGTTTTCAATATGTTAACAAAAAATATATAATATGTTATACGAGTGTCGTAGAGTCACTGCCTCAGCGTTTGGGACCGGTCGTCGTCACACCATCGGCCCACCTCAATTTTTATTTTTTGTTTTCATTTTTTTACCTATACCATATCGAACGTAGTTAATATCGACTGAATTCGCGTTAACTCGTCACTGTCATCCGGGACCAACCGACGCCACCCCATTGAGTCACCTCAATTTTTATTTTTATTTTTATTTTTTTCATTTTGTTTTAGTAGCAGTACTGTAACAAACGTAGCTAATTTCGACTGAATCCGCATTGACTCACCACTGCAACACCCGGGTTTTACCGATATTTTACCGTGCAACGCGTGGATAAATTACCAGTTAGCATTTAAAATATATATTCAAATCAAGTTACTCGTTTTCAACACTTATAAAAATAAATATCTTTGTTTGATTTAAGTTGTTTTTGTAATGTATGTTTACCTAGTTTATTAATTTGAATAAATGTTTAAAAAAAAAGTTAAAAAGCAAAAAAAATAAATAAATAAATAAATAAATAAAAATTCAAGCTTCTAGAAAGGTTCTGGTATATCTAAAAAAAAATCTTTTGGCACTTGAGCTTAAATTGGGATTTTGGGGTATATTAACACTAACATCTAGGAGTGAACGGTGGCACCAGCCCACCCTCGCTAAGGCTTGAATTCACCCATGTATATAGGTATATAGACGTGAATATATATACTGTTTTCATAATTGCCGATATAGCAAGTTGTATATGTTGCATATACTTTGTTCATCGGTAAACACCAGTTGATATATTACTTGAAACTATGTTGTATTCACGGTACATCAAATATGACTTGACATGTTTTTACTATTATAAAGAGTTAGGGCATGTAAATAATGAATGATATTGGAAAGTTAGGCATGCTATTTATATTGGCTAGACATACAAGTTGTGTCTTTTATTCGGTACAACCATAGAAACAGTTCTCAACATCAAACAACATTTCAAGAATGAAACCAAATAAAGACACTCAACTCTAAACAAGGCAGATTCACCAACGTGATGAATCAAAGACAAATATAAATCAAGTAGAAAAACTACATGAACAACATCATTGTTAATATCTAAATAAGATTATAATTAACCCAATTTATAATATGGCACTTAAGCCATACCGGTTACCAACCAAAGTCTCACCACACTGCCGCACATAGGTTTTCTTTTACTCCACATATACAGATCGCCCGAAGCAATGAGTGAACTAGTTCATTCATTAACTTACTTGATATGTAAAATAATGAGCCTTACTTCAAAATAACTATAATCGTAAATATATTTCGTTTATACGGATAAAAGAATCAGCATTGAGCATTGTCATCTTCTTATGGTTTGAAAATAGTTTTTTAACATTTATATGTATCAAATATTAAAAGATAAAATATATACAAACTCACTAAAACATAAAATTTTAAACCCACCAACACCAAATACAAATACACTTATTTTAAATGACATTCTTAGTAATAAGTTTCAAACAATACGATAGCATCTAAGTCATTAAAATATACACTGATTGCCAACCAGTCGACCAAAAGCATATTGCAAGAAACCAAAATCTTTAAATTTACAACCAGCTTTAGTAAAAGACAACAGATGCAAACGCTTGCCGCTTATATGAAATCAGCATCATTGTGGAAGTGCTGGAGATCAGGATGTGCTCCACCAGGCGGACCACGTGGGTTTGATCATCTATCAAACTTAAATTGCAAATTTAGAGATGTTAAGTTACCTTGCGAACCGATTAGGTTCAAATCCCGGAACATCTGGTGGACCGAAAGGATCATACCGAGCACCTGGTGGAACACCCCTGTTTCATTCGCATTCACGAAGTCAAAATCCAATAGTAAAGATGTCAGATTAGACCAATCAGATAAAACATAACTATTTAATATAATATAATACAAAGATTAAATAGTTATGTTATATATAATAAATAGATTGTTTAATAAAAAGCACTCACGGCTGGCCTCCGGGAAAACCCATTCTTCCCCCACCACCAAAAAACCTGGGATCACTTGGTCCTGCGTAAACATAACAGTGATAAGTAAGTTTTTTAAACATAATGCATATATAAGACAAAACAACATGACGGATAAAAAAAGCAGATAGAAGTACATACCGACAAGCATTCCACCATCACCAAAACCGCCCCTGTATATTAAAGTTGAAGCAATATTAAAGATTAGCAAGTGGTGAAATTTTATAGGCAGATGAGAAAATCAAAATATTGGAAATTAACTAAAATATAAAATAAAAGATGAAGATAGATGATAAAACATGTAAATGAACCGAACATGCAACGAACCATTAGTAAACCATTCATGAACCATACAACAGGAAGTTCGTTTATTTAAATAAACGACCATGAACAAAACTTTTTGTTCATTCACTTAAATGAACGAACACGGACACATGTCTTGTTCATTCATTTATAGTCATGAACGCTTGTTTATGTTCGTTCATGAGTTTGTGTCTGTTTTAAGTTTGTAAGTTTGTTTGTTTGTTTATATATTCATTAAAATCTGTAGGCCTGTTAGATTTTGGTCTAGTTTAATTATAATATTACCCATAACAATTTGTTGTGGTTTTGTTAACTCTCCAGGACCAATGTATTGATGTTCACGTTTACTTTTAATTGGTATTTGTTTAGTTATGTTTGTCTATATTGATTTAACGAATATATGCATTCATCTATGTTTGTTCATTTGTGTTTGTTACCATAACATGTCTGTTTATACTACTAATGAACAAACATGAACACGTCCTTTTTCTTAACAAACAAACAAAAAGAAAAAAACCATGTTCGTTTAATCATTCATGTTCAATCATTTGTTCAGACTTCAGATAAAGTATGAACTACACGAGCATGCCACGTTCGCGTCCATTCAGTACGTTTACAGGCCTAATAGACTAACCTTGTAGGGTACACTCCTGCAGGGGGCTGAGGATAAAGATCACCCCCACCGACGCCAGAATACACTGGAGGCACTGCCACCCTGCATTTTAGTTTCCTTATTTGTTAAATTGTAATGTCACGTTTGTTACATACGTGGAGGATGCAACATAAGTTGAATTTAGAAGCCGAATAAATAACATTTAGCAAAAATAGTTGATCATTGTGTTTCTCTTGTTTAAACATTTATGGCACACATTAGCTCACTCAAATATATGGCAATATACCATAGCATACAGTTTTTAACAAAACTCATACATACCCTGGAGGAAAGTGCGAATAAGGATCTTCATATCCAAATGGTGTCGGCTGATCTCTACCACCATATTCTGTGTCATGTTCAGAACTGAAAAGAGGAAAAAAAATAACAAATGCATCATGATCTATCCATCCACTTTCATTATACACGTAAAAATAGAAACTCAGACGCTTTTCTTTTGTCATTGTGTACATTGTGCATAATGTCATCAAAAGTCTCCACTCTCCATACACCATTAACTCATTTGTAGTGGTGTTAAACACGTGCAAATTAGTGGTGAAAAGAAAAATAAGCCAGTGTAAATATCACCACTAACTAAAACAAGAATTGGAAAACAGCACATAAACTAGAAAACAAAATAAATACAATCCTAAATCTTTAATGTCTCTTCACAAAACCAATCCAGTGTCATTCAATCAAAGATAAAAACGAATAAATTCGTATCTAGCATAAATCAGCCCATGTTCATATTTATTGATTTTATATTTCTAATAGCGGATAAACCCTAAAAGCAACAATAACTTATGTGTGTTTCTCATTCGCAGTTTATTTGTTTTCCAAAGACTTCCATCTTAAGTCCCTTTTACGTAATCAGAAATCAGTAATAAAAATTCCATAATCATATAATTTTATTCCAAAAATATCAACCGCATTCAAGCAACGAATAAGATATCAATATGTCCAGCCTACTACTCTGTATACATACTAATTACTTACTAACTACATCTACCACTCTCCATTAAGAATAACAAAGCTCGGTATGTTACAAGGCTAAAGAAAGGTAACAACTTTATTATGTACAAGGAACATGAATCAGTTACCTTGGGGCTTTGGATGAGCCTGCAGCAGCAGAAGATCCATACAACTTGGCTAACACGTCTTTATTAACCGAATCTATAAGCTTACCCAAATTCTTATACTGTGAACTATACTTGGTATCCGCACTTGCTACAGCAAAATCATCAATACTGCATAAAAGAGTCATCCGTTACCTCAAACAATAATAAATTTAAGTAACAACATACGAGTAAACATCAAAATTATAATTACTTAATCTCGAGGTGAACAGGATTCGATTTTACGGAAGCTAAAACATCAACCAACAACTGGTTGTTCATAACAAGACACTTCACAAGCACTTTCTTCGAACTATCGTTAGGGATTGAGTACACAAACGCGTAAGTATCTTCAACTTCATTCCACCCCTCAATACCAGCTTCATCTGACACACACAAACATAACATCAAACGCTTGCAAGTTGCAATCATAATAATTCAAAGTAAACGCCACCCGAACCGACTTCAATTCGATTTAATTTAAATTCCAAACCTAAAACCTTATGCTAAGTTGCCTACCATAATTTCAGTATCAAACCCTAATTTTGTAAAAATAATAATAAAATTACCAGAAAATGGAGTTGAAAGAGCGTCATCGGAGAAGGCCGGAGGACCGGTGGCGTTGAAATTGAAGCCAGCCGCAACGAAAATGGAGTGTGTAGCAAACGCAATCTTATCAGCTGAGTTTTTAAAATTAGGTCTTGAGGCCCTAATTAACGCTAACACCGATTGCTCAGTCGCCATTGTTTGATTATTAATTATTATTATTATTTCACTGTCAAAAACAGGATGTTAAGCTTCGATACAAACTCGATTAACGAAATAATAATACAAACGACTTACGAATCGCCGGAGAAAAGAGTGATAATTTGAAGGAAATCGCCGGGAAAGTGAGTTTCTTAGGGGAAAAGTTAACGTTTTTAGGCGGTTACCGGTGAGTCTGGTATAAGTACTAGTCCAGACTCCGTGTGGCCCCAACTAATTTGGATTTGGTTGTTTTGTTGGCCCATTGGGCTTGTTGGTGTTTTTTTTCTATTTGGGTTGATTATAAGGAAAATGTTAATTATTTTCCTTTTATGGTCGTGTGTGGTTTGTTTGAATGAATATTTGGTTCTAACGTATTTAATTTTTGTACATAAGTAGCATTTTATAAAATAATAAAATGATACTAGTTATGATAAAAGGTATATTTAGAGCATCTATTTGTGTTTCTTTCGTATCCAATGTGGAGCTTCGCTGGAAGAGAGAGGGAGAGATGAAACTGTTCTGCAATGCGGACGGTTCTTGTGAGGGAGAAGAGAGGGGAGAGAATGGGTGGTGGTGACGTGGACGGAGGCGAACTATATCTTTTTTGTAGATGCTTTTATATATGACAATAAAGATTGAAAAGTAAATGAGATTTTGTTGTAAAGAATCTTATATGATCTTATGGGTCAAGTTACAATGGGGGACAAAAATAAGAAGGATGAGAAAGATTTATAGCCACACAAAAAAACTCATCAAAAAAGTTTTAAAAAAATAATAAATAAATCATAACTCAAAATTTAATAAAAAACGAAAAAAAGTAAAAACATAAAAATGTTTCCACCGTATTTCTCGTTCTCATAAAAAATATAAAAAAAATTCAAAAAAAAAAAACACAATGGTAAGTGAAAAAAATTGTTGTGTCTTTTTGTTTATCATTGTGTTTTGTGTTCATTTTCGTCATTGATTGTGTCTTTTTCCCTTGACATTGTGTATTTTTTTTCTTTATATTGTGTTATATTACTCAACATTGTGTTATATTTTGTTTGTCATTGTGTTATATTTTGCGATTTATTGTGTCTTTTTTAGTTATAATTGTGTATTTTGTTCATTTTCGTCGTTGTGTCTTTGATCTCACCATTGTGTCTTTTCGTCAATTTTTTTATTTTTTGTATCTTTTTTTAATTTTTTTTTGAACGGGAATGATGGCGGAAACATTTTTGTTTTTTAATTTTTTTTGTTTTTTATATATATTTTGAGGTATGATTTTTTTATTATTTTTTTAATTTATTTTTAAGGGATTTTTTGTGTGGTCAAAATTCTTCTCACACTTCTCATTTATGTCTCCATTTGTATTTTAACTTTACCCATGATCTTATTACGTATTATGGCATTCAGTAACCGCAAAATCTAAAATCCCTTTGAAAACTTATTTTTTGTCAGTATGCATATAGTTCCATATGTAGTCGAGCATTACAAAATGTGATATTTCGGCAACTTTACTTCTATACGAAAAACACTATTATATTTTTAGAAACTTATCTTTTTGACATGGTGATCAGATCAAAGGTCACTAAAAATGCATAAACGTAGGCTCGTCAACAATACCATCTCAATGTCCCTTCTATAGTAAACAAGACCCTACTACATCCTACAAGAAGGATATAGAGCTCCACTGAGCACTTATGAGCCTTCCCAAAACATATCTACATTATAATGACAACTAACAAGGCCTATGATAGAGTTTTTGGCGTTTCGGGGTTCTATAGATCGGTTTTTACAACACGGACAACAAGAGGAGTAATGGCTGCAATTCATGACAGCTAACAAGGCCTATAATAGAGTTTTTGGGGTTCTATAGGCCAGTTAATACAACACAGAAAACAAGAGGAATAAGGGCTGCAATTTATGACAACTAATGGCGTATGATAGAGTTTTTGGGGTTCTATATATCGGTTTTTTGGAGTCCAAATGATGCTGGTGATGGTTAGGGTCATGATGTTGATATAATGATATTGATGATTGTACTCTCAACAATTCATCATGTTTTAAACATATTAACTTTTAAAGTTCTTTCAAGCGTATGGTAATACGAAAACACTATGTTATAACGTCATACAATTAAAAGAGGTTGATTTCCGTATATGTAATGTACGTTAAGTCAAAACCACCGCCAAAATTAAAAAAAAAAAGAAAAAAAAAAGAAGAAGTAAACTTTGTCTAATAATATTGCAACACTGTTAAAAATTACTCTAAAAAGAGTCATTACTTATTTGAAACTTCTCTTTAATTTAACCATGCATAAATTTCAATATAATAAGTGAATGCTATTGAAGAGGTAGGTCCCAGCAGAGCTCAGTTGGACCCGCAAGACTCACCTTGAACAGAGATGTCTGCGCGGTTGGACCCGCAAGACTCACCTTAAACAGGGACGTCTGCGCAGTTGGACCCGCAAGACTCACCTCGAAGAGACGTCTGCGAGTTGAACTCGCAAGACTCCTGAGGGACGTCTGCGCAAAGACCAACTGGATCCGCAGGACCAACCATGCTCAGAGACGTGACGTCCTTACGCGCAGTACGCAAGCTGTTCCCGCAGGAAAAGCCTCCCAATGGTGACGTACTCCGCCTGTTCCCGCAGCTACGGATACTAGCCATCAGGGAAGGCTACCTGCGCAGCAAGGCTACACGCACAAGGCACTAACTCTCAAATAATTCAGTAATGTCACCTGAAGAGGGAATGAGCAAGCCGGGAACACTCCCGCCCAAAGCCGGGAATACTCCCGCCCAAATGAGCCAGTCCGTACGATACTGGAGGATCTTTTGTACTGTACCTGCCAAGGTATGGACAAAAGATCTGACCAAAGCTACGACAGCTCATTGACAACAGTACGACGGGCAGCACGCTCTAGTACTTAAAGTCACTATTAGCCGCTGCCTACTCACCAACCCCTGTCGGGGCACGTCCATAGCCTGCAGTTGGTGGAAAAGGAATAGTACACAGCCGGCCTGGTCACTATCAGCCGCTGCCTACCCACCAACCATCAGCATGGCACGTGCGTAGCCCACAGTTGGTAGAACAGGAATACTATTCAGCCGGGTGTACCTGCTTGGAAACCTACCTTCGGCTATAAATACTCCAACACCTTGGAACGGTATCATATCTTATTATCATATCATCTTCTCTCTAGCTATTTCTCTTAATATACACTTATATTCAAGAGCAATCTAGTCTGATTCTCACGCCGGAGGGTGGTCACAAGGAGGTACCCCCCCTTCTCAGTGACGAGCTCACGGTGTCTGTTTTGCAGGTCATCAGAACAACCATCTTTGCCGGAACTAACCCTCGTGGGAAACATCTATTTAACCCCCAGATTATCCGTAATCTGCCCGGGGTCGATTAGTGTTTCTTCATTGGCGCCATCCGTGCATAAAAGCTAGAACTTATTCTTTTTCAGTTTTTTCAAAACTTCTGAAAAGATGGTTAACGTTACTCCGGTCCCAAAGCCAGCGAGTGACCAAGAAACCCCGGTAATCACAACCCCAGCTACTGGGGGGGAACTCCGGCGAGTACACATATTTTACGAACACTACCCCGGTTACCCAAGCCGGGGCAAGTGCAGTAAATTTTACGAACACTACCCCGGTCACCCGAGCCGGGGCAAGTGCAGTAAACAATCATCCCCTGGGATTCATTGATACCCAGGCGGAAAGACGACAGACGAGGTTCCCCCGCCAAACACTTGATCAAGTTAAAGCGTGGGCGGAAGCACGTCAGAAAGAATTCCAAGCTGAGTTGGACGAACGCTTACGTTCCATCCAACAAGCTGACGAATTCGGAAGCACTCGACAACAGTTCAACATGAGCAATGAGTGCGAGTCCTCGGACGATGATCGCGAGGAATCCGACAGTGACGCAAACCCTCGCCATAGGGTGAAAGGGAAGCGTAACGAAACGGACTTCCAACCAACAAGGAATTTTGGAAAAACCTTCAAACAAAGGAACGCGGGGGGAAACCCACGTGACTTCTCCAAAACCTTCAGACCAACTGCTGCAAATGCAGGAACGTCCAAATTTGCAAGGGACATTGCGGAAGCAATCGCCCCGAAGAGTGCCAAGCAGATGCCCAACATCGGCACTTATGATGGTATATCCGACCCAGACGATCACCTGAACAGATTCATAGCGGGGGCAACCGTCAGCAACTGGACGGAACCCACGTGGTGTTATATGTTCCAGATGACGCTGGTTGGAGCGGCTAGAGCGTGGTTTGACCGTCTACCGGTCCACCACATCTACGATTGGGCGGAGTTCCAACACAAGTTCAGCCAACACTTCAGTTAACAGCATTAAATATACTGAAGAGCAGTGGACGATCCTCAACTGTGTTAGAGAGGAGGATGAATCTTTACTAGACTTCATCACTCGCTTCAACTCGAAAAAGCTGAGTCTGGGCGTTATAAGCGAAGATCTTGTTCGCGCCGCTTTCATCCAGGGCGCCGAATACCCAGAGCTTATCCGCACGTTGACGGGTAAAGATGGCATGCCATCCACGTGGGATGCCATCATGACGGCGGCCAAGCGCTTTGCCGAAACAGATAAGCAACTGGGTGGGGATCCGCCCAAAGTACAAACCTCTACGCGCAGAGGACTAGAGAAAACAACGTCCGGACCCCCCGGCAAAGCAAAAAGAGGAAGCTAGGCATTTGGCAGTCAAGGGTAAACTTTGACACCTCATCCAGCTCTCGCTCTTTAGTAGGCGGAGGGGATAACACGCACCCATCAAGCCGACACCCCCGGTGGACGCCGCTCACCAAAAGCGTCACGGAGATATTTGCCACTGAGAAACTCCCATGGCCAAAAGCTCCAACGGTCCGGCACCGACCTGACATGGATCAGAGCAAATACTGTGACTTCCACGGGACAAAGGGTCACACCACTGAGAAGTGTACATCCTTGAGGGATATTGTTGAATCATTCGTCAAGAATGGAAAACTTACACACCTCGTGGCATCAATCAAGAATGGAAGGAAGAATGACGACCGATACAAAAGCAACGGACGAAAGCCCGTTGACATCAGCATCCACATGCTTCATAGAAACATCAGAGGAAGAAAAAGACGGACGACAGAACCATGCGCATGGAAGGAAGCTGAGGTGGGCTTCCCGCGAGTGCCAGAAGGACCCAGCAAAGAAGGCCCTATCGTCATCAAAAGCCAGCTGGGGCACTACATCACTTCCCGCACTCTTGTTGACAACGGCGCCTCGTCAACAGTTATGTACAGGCAGTTCTTCGACAAGCTAGACGACGAAGACAAAGAAAGCCTGGAAACGGTCTACGCCTCGATGGAAGGGTTTGACGGCAGCACAAACACCCCCCTGGGTATCCTATCCTTCCCCGTCATTCTCACAGACGGGAAACACTCCCGCACAGAGGACGTTGACTTTGTCGTAATGAGGAAGCCACATCACACATACGACATTCTCTTCGGGAGAGACGGGATGGCAAGATTCAATGCCGTGGTATCTTCAGTCCACGGCATGATGGGATGGCCAACAGCTGAGGGCGTAGCGATGGTCACCGGTATTCCCCAGGTATGCATCGCATCTGTCTCATCGACACCCAAACCAAAGATGGCTAAACCGACCATCACCGAACCAGAAGAATGGGCCTTCAATGGCAAAACCCCGACCAGGCGGTTACCATTGGCCCAACAGTCACTGATCCTACGCGCACCTTACTCAAACGCTTACTACAGAAAAACGCTGACATCTTCGCATGGAAACAGCTGACATGACTGGGGTACCTCGAAGTAAGGCAGAGCATAAGCTCAAGTGTGACCCGGATTTTACGCCGGTCATACAAAAGCGCAGAGTAATGGGGGCGGAACAAGCTAACGCGTGTAGAACCCAAGTCAAGGAACTCCTTGACGCGGGCATCGTACGCGTCAGCAGATATCAAACATGGGTTGCAAATCCCGTCATGGTACCGAAGTCTAACAAACAATGGCGCATGTGCATAGATTTCAAACACTTGAACAAAGCATGCCCCAAAGATTGTTACCCGTTACCCGAAATTGATCTTAAGGTAGATTCGCTAGCACCGTTTCGCCTTAAATGCTTCCTTGATGCGTATAAAGGGTACCATCAAATCCACATGGCCGTTGATGATCAGGACAAAACCGCATTTCGGACGCCCGATAGCACATTTTGTTATCAAATGATGCCATTCGGACTTAAGAATGCCTGGTCCACATACCAACGCCTGATGGACAAAGAGTTTCATGCGCAAATTGGGAGGAACTTGGAAGTCTACATGGATGACCTGGTCATCAAAAGCCTTGACCCAGAAACAATGTTGAAAGACATCGAAGAAACATTCAACACACTCAGAAAGATAAACATGAAGCTCAACCCGAGCAAGTGTTCCTTTGGGATGGAAGAAGGGAAGTTCTTAGGATTAATTGTTACTAAAGATGGCTTCAGAGCGAACCTTGAAAAGGTCGAAGCCATCATCAAAATGGAATCACCTACTACCATCAAGCAAGCTCAGACACTGAATGGACGCCTAGTCGCACTTAACCGCTTTTTGGCAAACCATGCGGATAGGTCGTTCCCATTCGTGTCAACGCTGAGAAACTGTTTAAAGAAAACGCACTTCCGCTGGACACCAGAAGCGGAAGCAGCTTTTCAGAAAATTCGGTCACGTTTGATCGAACTCCCAACGCTCACAGCACCAGAAGCGGGAGAGGAATTAATCCTATACCTCTCCGCCACAGATAGAGCAACCGGGGCCGTCCTGCTAGTCGAGCGAAAAGGCATCCAGATGCCAATCTACTATGTTAGCCGTCTCCTAACAGACGTCGAAACCCGGTACTCTACCCTGGAAAAATTAGTCTTAGCACTTGTACAGGCTTCACGCAGGCTAAGACGATATTTCCAAGGTCACCCAATCACCATTCTCACCAACTTCAAACTTGCAAACGTTTTAGGCAAACCCGAACTGTCGGGACGCCTAGCCAAATGGGCAATAGAATTGGGAGAATACGCGATAAAGTATAAGCCGAGGCCAGCCATAAAAGGCCAGGTCTTGGCCGACTTTATTGCAGAAGTCCCCGCCTCGCGGGAGAAAGAGTGCCAGGACGAGGCTCAACCCTCTCCAGCACAGGACATCGATGATGTCTGGCGACTCTACACTGATGGAGCAGCCAGCAACGAGGGCTCAGGCGCAGGGTTAAAACTAACCAACCCAGCGGGCCAAGAATACACTTACGCTATTCGACTGGATTTTCCAAGTACAAATAACGAAGCGGAGTATGAAGCATTCTTGGCCGGGCTGAGGATTGCGCGTAAGATGGGAGTGAAGAACTTGGAAGCCCACGTGGATTCCATGTTAGTAGCCAATCAGATTAACGGGACGTACACGGCCGTGAACGACACAATGGCCCTGTACCTCGCTCAAGCAAAAACCCTCATGCGCGATTTTAACGATTGTAAAGTCATACACGTCAAGCGTAGCGAAAACAAATCTGCGGATGCGTTAAGCAAACTTGCGTCATTGGCTTTCACCCACTTGGGAAAGGACATCCGCATTGAACTCCTTGGAGCACCATCAGTCCCACACAAGGAAGTCTGTGTCATCCAAACCGGCACGGAAACATGGATGACACCAATAATAAATTACCTTGCGGCCGGTATACTACCAGAGTCGAAAAAACAGGCAAGAAAACTACACTGTAAAGCACTGAACTATCAACTCATCGATGACATCCTTTACAGACGTAACTTTCTTGGTCCACTCCTCAGATGCGTCGACGACCAAGATGCCGACTACCTCCTAAGGGAAGTACACGAAGGCATCTGTGGGATACACGCAGGTCCCCGCGCAGTTGTAGCTAAGCTAAACACCGCGGGATACTTTTGGCCGGGGATGCATACGGATGCACTGGCATACATCAGAAAGTGTAGGTCTTGCCAACTCTACGCACCCAACACGCATCGCCCGAAGAATGAACTTGTTCCAGTCACCTCTTCATGGCCATTTCAGAAGTGGGCCATCGATGTGACAGGCCCATTTCCCACAGCAGCAGGGAACGTCCAGTTTATAGTGGTTGCCATAGACTACTTCACCAAGTGGATAGAAGCAAAACCCTTAGCCCAAACAACTGCAAAACATATCAAAAAATTTATTTGGGAATTTATTATTTGTCGTTTCGGGCTTCCACAGAGTTTGGTGAGCGATAACGGCACCAACTTTGCCGACAATAAGCTACAACAGTGGCTGAAAGAACTTCAAATCACCCACACCTTTACCTCAGTGGCGCACCCACAGGGTAATGGTGAGGTGGAAAGAGCAAATAGGGGCATCGTCGACGGCATAAAGAAAAGACTATTGGAACACAGATCCGGCTGGGTGGACGAACTTCCACACGTCCTTTGGGCACACAGAACGATGAAAAAGGCAAGTACGGGAGAAACCCCGTTCAGCCTCACTTATAGCACTGAAGCCATGGTCCCGGTCGAAATTGGTCTACCCTCACCAAGGGTCTTGATTCATCCAGAGGACAATGATGCGGAAAGACGGTTAGACCTTATGCTAACCGAAGAACGCAGAGACTTAGCCGCAGTGCGTGAAGAGAACTACAAACGACAAATGCAAAAGTACTACAACACGCGGGTAAAACTCTGCAACTTCAATGTCGGAGACTACATACTGCGTAACAACGAGGCTTCGAACCAAGAACGCCCAGAAAAGCTGGCCCCCGTCTGGGAAGGGCCATACATTATCAAAGAAGTTTTGGGAAAAGGCGCATACCGGCTCGAAAGGCTCGATGGCACCCCCATCCCAAGAACATGGAATGGAGCTCAATTACGCAAATGTTACATGTAGATCAATTCCAAACTTATAAAGAAACGGCCTGGGGCCACTTCTAATGGAAATGATTCTCCTTTATCACATTGTGTTGATCGCTTTACATTTATAAACTTTCCGGATGGTTTGCCGGTATTCACCGCATAAATATGGAAAGAAGTCGTTGCGTGTGGACGGCGGCAAAACCCGCATAAACACAAAAAACGACAAACCTCCACGCAGGTCAGTTATAGGTGAAGATTGGTCATCCCACTAAATGAAAGTGACGGTCCTACCCGCACAATCATGATAGAGGAAACTGAACACTAACCTATTGACAACCGCGCGTCGAACGGTTAACTTATTCAAAACACTGGGAAAATTGCTAAAATAAACTAAAATATGCATGCGCAAGTCATGTAACGTTTATAACGCAAGTCACAAAGATTCAAAAGTAAGCGGGACTATACCCCTTACCTTGGCAACCAAGTAACTATAAGACAGGTGCGGGTACAGTGTCAAGGCAAAACCCTTCACATACTTAGCACCTGCAGGGAATTGAAGCCAAGAATACCTCGGCAACCAAGTAACTATAAGACGGGTGCGGGTACAGTGTCAAGGCAAAACCCTTCACATACTTAGCACCTGCAGGGAATTGACGCCAGGAATACCTTGGAAGTAAAGTAACTATAAGACGAGTGCGGGTACAGTGTCAAGGCAAAACCCTTCACATACTTAGCACTCCGCAGGGAATTGAAACCAAGAAGGATCTTCTGGGCCATGCTTGCGGAAACGGAAATAACATCCCCGCATAGCGGGAACGTTGAGAACTAGATTGTTTGAAGCTCCAAGATGGAATTGGTTGTTTAACATAATTGATCACTATGTTCAAAACTACCAAAACCTCATGGAGAATCTACACAAGTGGAACTCAACGCTCCTGACTTGCGAGGAGGTTACAGACCTACCCGCATCATACCCAAAGATCAAGCAGAAAAGTCGGGAATTTCTGCACGTGACATTAGGACTTCCGCGGGAATAATCCCCATGGAAAACCTTAAAACTAAACCCTTTTCAAAACCCCTTGCTTAAGTCCAAAAGTTCACCTCACTTATTAATAATTCATGAGAAGAACATTGGACTGGGGGGACTTGAAGAGGTAGGTCCCAGCAGAGCCCAGTTGGACCCGCAAGACTCACCTTGAACAGGGACGTCTGCGCGGTTGGACCCGCAAGACTCACCTTAAACAGGGACGTCTGCGCAGTTGGACCCACAAGACTCACCTCGAAGAGACGTCTGCGCAGTTGAACTCGCAAGACTCCTGAGGGACGTTTGCGCAAAGACCAACTGGATCCGCATGACCAACCATGCTCAGAGACGTGACGTCCTTACGCGCAGTACGCAAGCTGTTCCCGCAGGAAAAGCCTCCCAATGGTGACGTACTCCGCCTGTTCCCGCAGCTACGGATACTAGCCATCAGGGAAGGCTACCTGCGCAGCAAGGCTACACGCACAAGGCACTAACTCTCAAATAATTCAGTAATGTCACCTGAAGAGGGAATGAGCAAGCCGGGAACACTCCCGCCCAAAGCCGGGAATACTCCCGCCCAAATGAGCCAGTCCGTACGATACTGGAGGATCTTTTGTACTGTACCTGCCAAGGTATGGACAAAAGATCTGACCAAAGCTACGACAGCTCACTGACAACAGTACGACGGGCAGCACGCTCAAGTACTTAAAGTCACTATTAGCCGCTGCCTACTCACCAACCCTTGTCGGGGCACGTCCATAGCCTGCAGTTGGTGGAAAAGGAATAGTACACAGCCGGCCTGGTCACTATCAGCCGCTGCCTACCCACCAACCATCAGCATGGCACGTGCGTTGCCCACAGTTGGTAGAACAGGAATACTATTCAGCCGGCTGTACCTGCTTGGAAACCTACCTTCGGCTATAAATACTCCAACACCTTGGAACGATATCATATCTTATTATCATATCATCTTCTCTCTAGCTATTTCTCTTAATATACACTTATATTCAAGAGCAATCTAGTCTGATTCTCACGCCGGAGGGTGGTCACAAGGAGGTACCCCCCCTTCTCAGTGACGAGCTCACGGTGTCTGTTTTGCAGGTCATCAGAACAACCATCTTTGCCGGAACTAACCCTCGTGGGAAACATCTATTTAACCCCCAGATTATCCGTAATCTGCCCGGGGTCGATTAGTGTTTCTTCATTGGCGCCATCCGTGCATAAAAGCTAGAACTTATTCTTTTTCAGTTTTTTCAAAACTTCTGAAAAGATGGTTAACGTTACTCCGGTCCCAAAGCCAGCGAGTGACCAAGAAACCCCGGTAATCACAACCCCAGCTACTGGGGGGGAACTCCGGCGAGTACACATATTTTACGAACACTACCCCGGTTACCCAAGCCGGGGCAAGTGCAGTAAATTTTACGAACACTACCCCGGTCACCCGAGCCGGGGCAAGTGCAGTAAACAATCATCCCCTGGGATTCATTGATACCCAGGCGGAAAGACGACAGACGAGGTTCCCCCGCCAAACACTTGATCAAGTTAAAGCGTGGGCGGAAGCACGTCAGAAAGAATTCCAAGCTGAGTTGGACGAACGCTTACGTTCCATCCAACAAGCTGACGAATTCGGAAGCACTCGACAACAGTTCAACATGAGCAATGAGTGCGAGTCCTCGGACGATGATCGCGAGGAATCCGACAGTGACGCAAACCCTCGCCATAGGGTGAAAGGGAAGCGTAACGAAACGGACTTCCAACCAACAAGGAATTTTGGAAAAACCTTCAAACAAAGGAACGCGGGGGGAAACCCACGTGACTTCTCCAAAACCTTCAGACCAACTGCTGCAAATGCAGGAACATCCAAATTTGCAAGGGACATTGCGGAAGCAATCGCCCCGAAGAGTGCCAAGCAGATGCCCAACATCGGCACTTATGATGGTATATCCGACCCAGACGATCACCTGAACAGATTCATAGCGGGGGCAACCGTCAGCAACTGGACGGAACCCACGTGGTGTTATATGTTCCAGATGACGCTGGTTGGAGCGGCTAGAGCGTGGTTTGACCGTCTACCGGTCCACCACATCTACGATTGGGCGGAGTTCCAACACAAGTTCAGCCAACACTTCAGTTAACAGCATTAAATATACTGAAGAGCAGTGGACGATCCTCAACTGTGTTAGAGAGGAGGATGAATCTTTACTAGACTTCATCACTCGCTTCAACTCGAAAAAGCTGAGTCTGGGCGTTATAAGCGAAGATCTTGTTCGCGCCGCTTTCATCCAGGGCGCCGAATACCCAGAGCTTATCCGCACGTTGACGGGTAAAGATGGCATGCCATCCACGTGGGATGCCATCATGACGGCGGCCAAGCGCTTTGCCGAAACAGATAAGCAACTGGGTGGGGATCCGCCCAAAGTACAAACCTCTACGCGCAGAGGACTAGAGAAAACAACGTCCGGACCCCCCGGCAAAGCAAAAAGAGGAAGCTAGGCATTTGGCAGTCAAGGGTAAACTTTGACACCTCATCCAGCTCTCGCTCTTTAGTAGGCGGAGGGGATAACACGCACCCATCAAGCCGACACCCCCGGTGGACGCCGCTCACCAAAAGCGTCACGGAGATATTTGCCACTGAGAAACTCCCATGGCCAAAAGCTCCAACGGTCCGGCACCGACCTGACATGGATCAGAGCAAATACTGTGACTTCCACGGGACAAAGAGTCACACCACTGAGAAGTGTACATCCTTGAGGGATATTGTTGAATCATTCGTCAAGAATGGAAAACTTACACACCTCGTGGCATCAATCAAGAATGGAAGGAAGAATGACGACCGATACAAAAGCAACGGACGAAAGCCCGTTGACATCAGCATCCACATGCTTCATAGAAACATCAGAGGAAGAAAAAGACGGACGACAGAACCATGCGCATGGAAGGAAGCTGAGGTGGGCTTCCCGCGAGTGCCAGAAGGACCCAGCAAAGAAGGCCCTATCGTCATCAAAAGCCAGCTGGGGCACTACATCACTTCCCGCACTCTTGTTGACAACGGCGCCTCGTCAACAGTTATGTACAGGCAGTTCTTCGACAAGCTAGACGACGAAGACAAAGAAAGCCTGGAAACGGTCTACGCCTCGATGGAAGGGTTTGACGGCAGCACAAACACCCCCCTGGGTATCCTATCCTTCCCCGTCATTCTCACAGACGGGAAACACTCCCGCACAGAGGACGTTGACTTTGTCGTAATGAGGAAGCCACATCACACATACGACATTCTCTTCGGGAGAGACGGGATGGCAAGATTCAATGCCGTGGTATCTTCAGTCCACGGCATGATGGGATGGCCAACAGCTGAGGGCGTAGCGATGGTCACCGGTATTCCCCAGGTATGCATCGCATCTGTCTCATCGACACCCAAACCAAAGATGGCTAAACCGACCATCACCGAACCAGAAGAATGGGCCTTCAATGGCAAAACCCCGACCAGGCGGTTAACATTGGCCCAACAGTCACTGATCCTACGCGCACCTTACTCAAACGCTTACTACAGAAAAACGCTGACATCTTCGCATGGAAACAGCTGACATGACTGGGGTACCTCGAAGTAAGGCAGAGCATAAGCTCAAGTGTGACCCGGATTTTACGCCGGTCATACAAAAGCGCAGAGTAATGGGGGCGGAACAAGCTAACGCGTGTAGAACCCAAGTCAAGGAACTCCTTGACGCGGGCATCGTACGCGTCAGCAGATATCAAACATGGGTTGCAAATCCCGTCATGGTACCGAAGTCTAACAAACAATGGCGCATGTGCATAGATTTCAAACACTTGAACAAAGCATGCCCCAAAGATTGTTACCCGTTACCCGAAATTGATCTTAAGGTAGATTCGCTAGCACCGTTTCGCCTTAAATGCTTCCTTGATGCGTATAAAGGGTACCATCAAATCCACATGGCCGTTGATGATCAGGACAAAACCGCATTTCGGACGCCCGATATCACATTTTGTTATCAAATGATGCCATTCGGACTTAAGAATGCCTGGTCCACATACCAACGCCTGATGGACAAAGAGTTTCATGCGCAAATTGGGAGGAACTTGGAAGTCTACATGGATGACCTGGTCATCAAAAGCCTTGACCCAGAAACAATGTTGAAAGACATCGAAGAAACATTCAACACACTCAGAAAGATAAACATGAAGCTCAACCCGAGCAAGTGTTCCTTTGGGATGGAAGAAGGGAAGTTCTTAGGATTAATTGTTACTAAAGATGGCTTCAGAGCGAACCTTGAAAAGGTCGAAGCCATCATCAAAATGGAATCACCTACTACCATCAAGCAAGCTCAGACACTGAATGGACGCCTAGTCGCACTTAACCGCTTTTTGGCAAACCATGCGGATAGGTCGTTCCCATTCGTGTCAACGCTGAGAAACTGTTTAAAGAAAACGCACTTCCGCTGGACACCAGAAGCGGAAGCAGCTTTTCAGAAAATTCGGTCACGTTTGATCGAACTCCCAACGCTCACAGCACCAGAAGCGGGAGAGGAATTAATCCTATACCTCTCCGCCACAGATAGAGCAACCGGGGCCGTCCTGCTAGTCGAGCGAAAAGGCATCCAGATGCCAATCTACTATGTTAGCCGTCTCCTAACAGACGTCGAAACCCGGTACTCTACCCTGGAAAAATTAGTCTTAGCACTTGTACAGGCTTCACGCAGGCTAAGACGATATTTCCAAGGTCACCCAATCACCATTCTCACCAACTTCAAACTTGCAAACGTTTTAGGCAAACCCGAACTGTCGGGACGCCTAGCCAAATGGGCAATAGAATTGGGAGAATACGCGATAAAGTATAAGCCGAGGCCAGCCATAAAAGGCCAGGTCTTGGCCGACTTTATTGCAGAAGTCCCCGCCTCGCGGGAGAAAGAGTGCCAGGACGAGGCTCAACCCTCTCCAGCACAGGACATCGATGATGTCTGGCGACTCTACACTGATGGAGCAGCCAGCAACGAGGGCTCAGGCGCAGGGTTAAAACTAACCAACCCAGCGGGCCAAGAATACACTTACGCTATTCGACTGGATTTTCCAAGTACAAATAACGAAGCGGAGTATGAAGCATTCTTGGCCGGGCTGAGGATTGCGCGTAAGATGGGAGTGAAGAACTTGGAAGCCCACGTGGATTCCATGTTAGTAGCCAATCAGATTAACGGGACGTACACGGCCGTGAACGACACAATGGCCCTGTACCTCGCTCAAGCAAAAACCCTCATGCGCGATTTTAACGATTGTAAAGTCATACACGTCAAGCGTAGCGAAAACAAATCTGCGGATGCGTTAAGCAAACTTGCGTCATTGGCTTTCACCCACTTGGGAAAGGACATCCGCATTGAACTCCTTGGAGCACCATCAGTCCCACACAAGGAAGTCTGTGTCATCCAAACCGGCACGGAAACATGGATGACACCAATAATAAATTACCTTGCGGCCGGTATACTACCAGAGTCGAAAAAACAGGCAAGAAAACTACACTGTAAAGCACTGAACTATCAACTCATCGATGACATCCTTTACAGACGTAACTTTCTTGGTCCACTCCTCAGATGCGTCGACGACCAAGATGCCGACTACCTCCTAAGGGAAGTACACGAAGGCATCTGTGGGATACACGCAGGTCCCCGCGCAGTTGTAGCTAAGCTAAACACCGCGGGATACTTTTGGCCGGGGATGCATACGGATGCACTGGCATACATCAGAAAGTGTAGGTCTTGCCAACTCTACGCACCCAACACGCATCGCCCGAAGAATGAACTTGTTCCAGTCACCTCTTCATGGCCATTTCAGAAGTGGGCCATCGATGTGACAGGCCCATTTCCCACAGCAGCAGGGAACGTCCAGTTTATAGTGGTTGCCATCGACTACTTCACCAAGTGGATAGAAGCAAAACCCTTAGCCCAAACAACCGCAAAACATATCAAAAAATTTATTTGGGAATTTATTATTTGTCGTTTCGGGCTTCCACAGAGTTTGGTGAGCGATAACGGCACCAACTTTGCCGACAATAAGCTACAACAGTGGCTGAAAGAACTTCAAATCACCCACACCTTTACCTCAGTGGCGCACCCACAGGGTAATGGTGAGGTGGAAAGAGCAAATAGGGGCATCGTCGACGGCATAAAGAAAAGACTATTGGAACACAGATCCGGCTGGGTGGACGAACTTCCACACGTCCTTTGGGCACACAGAACGATGAAAAAGGCAAGTACGGGAGAAACCCCGTTCAGCCTCACTTATGGCACTGAAGCCATGGTCCCGGTCGAAATTGGTCTACCCTCACCAAGGGTCTTGATTCATCCAGAGGACAATGATGCGGAAAGACGGTTAGACCTTATGCTAACCGAAGAACGCAGAGACTTAGCCGCAGTGCGTGAAGAGAACTACAAACGACAAATGCAAAAGTACTACAACACGCGGGTAAAACTCTGCAACTTCAATGTCGGAGACTACATACTGCGTAACAACGAGGCTTCGAACCAAGAACGCCCAGAAAAGCTGGCCCCCGTCTGGGAAGGGCCATACATTATCAAAGAAGTTTTGGGAAAAGGCGCATACCAGCTCGAAAGGCTCGATGGCACCCCCATCCCAAGAACATGGAATGGAGCTCAATTACGCAAATGTTACATGTAGATCAATTCCAAACTTATAAAGAAACGGCCTGGGGCCACTTCTAATGGAAATGATTCTCCTTTATCACATTGTGTTGATCGCTTTACATTTATAAACTTTCCGGATGGTTTGCCGGTATTCACCGCATAAATATGGAAAGAAGTCGTTGCGTGTGGACGGCGGCAAAACCCGCATAAACACAAAAAACGACAAACCTCCACGCAGGTCAGTTATAGGTGAAGATTGGTCATCCCACTAAATGAAAGTGACGGTCCTACCCGCACAATCATGATAGAGGAAACTGAACACTAACCTATTAACAACCGCGCGTCGAACGGTTAACTTATTCAAAACACTGGGAAAATTGCTAAAATAAACTAAAATATGCATGCGCAAGTCATGTAACGTTTATAACGCAAGTCACAAAGATTCAAAAGTAAGCGGGACTATACCCCTTACCTTGGCAACCAAGTAACTATAAGACAGGTGCGGGTACAGTGTCAAGGCAAAACCCTTCACATACTTAGCACCTGCAGGGAATTGAAGCCAAGAATACCTCGGCAACCAAGTAACTATAAGACGGGTGCGGGTACAGTGTCAAGGCAAAACCCTTCACATACTTAGCACCTGCAGGGAATTGACGCCAGGAATACCTTGGAAGTAAAGTAACTATAAGACGAGTGCGGGTACAGTGTCAAGGCAAAACCCTTCACATACTTAGCACTCCGCAGGGAATTGAAACCAAGAAGGATCTTCTGGGCCATGCTTGCGGAAACGGAAATAACATCCCCGCATAGCGGGAACGTTGAGAACTAGATTGTTTGAAGCTCCAAGATGGAATTGGTTGTTTAACATAATTGATCACTATGTTCAAAACTACCAAAACCTCATGGAGAATCTACACAAGTGGAACTCAACGCTCCTGACTTGCGAGGAGGTTACAGACCTACCCGCATCATACCCAAAGATCAAGCAGAAAAGTCGGGAATTTCTGCACGTGACATTAGGACTTCCGCGGGAATAATCCCCATGGAAAACCTTAAAACTAAACCCTTTTCAAAACCCCTTGCTTAAGTCCAAAAGTTCACCTCACTTATTAATAATTCATGAGAAGAACATTGGACTGGGGGGACTTGAAGAGATAGGTCCCAGCAGAGCCCAGTTGGACCCGCAAGACTCACCTTGAACAGGGACGTCTGCGCGGTTGGACCCGCAAGACTCACCTTAAACAGGGACGTCTGCGCAGTTGGACCCACAAGACTCACCTCGAAGAGACGTCTGCGCAGTTGAACTCGCAAGACTCCTGAGGGACGTTTGCGCAAAGACCAACTGGATCCGCATGACCAACCATGCTCAGAGACGTGACGTCCTTACGCGCAGTACGCAAGCTGTTCCCGCAGGAAAAGCCTCCCAATGGTGACGTACTCCGCCTGTTCCCGCAGCTACGGATACTAGCCATCAGGGAAGGCTACCTGCGCAGCAAGGCTACACGCACAAGGCACTAACTCTCAAATAATTCAGTAATGTCACCTGAAGAGGGAATGAGCAAGCCGGGAACACTCCCGCCCAAAGCCGGGAATACTCCCGCCCAAATGAGCCAGTCCGTACGATACTGGAGGATCTTTTGTACTGTACCTGCCAAGGTATGGACAAAAGATCTGACCAAAGCTACGACAGCTCACTGACAACAGTACGACGGGCAGCACGCTCTAGTACTTAAAGTCACTATTAGCCGCTGCCTACTCACCAACCCCTGTCGGGGCACGTCCATAGCCTGCAGTTGGTGGAAAAGGAATAGTACACAGCCGGCCTGGTCACTATCAGCCGCTGCCTACCCACCAACCATCAGCATGGCACGTGCGTTGCCCACAGTTGGTAGAACAGGAATACTATTCAGCCGGCTGTACCTGCTTGGAAACCTACCTTCGGCTATAAATACTCCAACACCTTGGAACGGTATCATATCTTATTATCATATCATCTTCTCTCTAGCTATTTCTCTTAATATACACTTATATTCAAGAGCAATCTAGTCTGATTCTCAATCCGGAGGGTGGTCACAAGGAGGTACCCCCCCCCTTCTCAGTGACGAGCTCACGGTGTCTATTTTGCAGGTCATCAGAACAACAATCTTTGCCGGAACTAACCCTCGTGGGAAACATCTATTTAACCCCCAGATTATCCGTAATCTGCCCAGGGTCGATTAGTGTTTCTTCAGCTATCTTTAGCGTTTATATATACCAATAACCGTGATTAGTTATCATCCTAATTCTAAACTTCTAGCTAAATAGAAGCTAAAGAAGAGTTGCAATATGTAATGTTGTGTCATTATCAACATATTGAGTTGCAAGTGACAAAATCTTAACAACTAAGGTGAAAGATATTTTGACTTTTAAAATTTTAGCTTCTTCCAAACCATGTAACGGTGGGAATGACGTTCATTGGGTACTCTAATTGGGTTGGGTACTCTTAAAGTAGTGAAGATCATGTTATAGTCACCGGTTAGAGAATGTGTAAGTGAACAAATTACTACCTATTTAAGTCATTCATAATTTTTATAATATTTTTTTTAAAGAATATGGTTTGTATTTGTGAGGAGTATTATCTATGACAATATAAATGACATTGCAATGCAGAATTGGTTGAACTTAATCTACCTTAGTGGAGCATCCCCATCAACCTAATAAGGCCACCCGTAATAGGCTACAAATTTGAAGGTTTTGGGGCGATAAGGGGGCTACAAATAGGCGACTTTTTTTTTGGGGGGGGGGGGGGAGGGGCGACTGCTTCTCGCCATTTCTTCCTTTTTCCATTTATTACTATTATATTCATATGTGTCTTACATACACACACACACACAGACATATATATATATATATATATATATATATATATATATATATATATATGTGTGTGTATAGGTAGGGTTAATGTAAAAAACAATAGTTTTGTGAGAAGCATAAGAATAGATGTACACCCTTGGATCTAGGATCTAGCGGTTGAGATTGGTAGTTTTTAAAAGTTGTATAGTTTCCTATTTTCATGTTATAGTGTTATATTTAGGTGGTTACCTTTATTTTAAACTCTTCTCACACTTCTCACAAAACAATTGTTTTTTATTTGAACTCTTTTCTATATGTATATGTATGTGTGTGTATATATATATATAAATATTTATGCTACAACACCACTACACCCTAAAAACAAAAACTCACCATTTGCTGACTAGGCGTCACATGGTGTAAAACGCCCCATTTTGTAGCCTCTCCACTATACATGGCCTAAGAAGTACGATGGAACCATGGGCAGACCCACATAGTGTGGATCGGGGTCTCGGGACACTGACGTTTTTTAAAAATTTACTAGAAGAATATATTAAATTTTGGAAGGACCCCATAAAAATTAGAACTTGAAACCCATATTAAAAGTGTTGAATAGTCCAATGGTAAATCTTTTACTTTCCTTTCAAAGAGTCTCGGGTTCGACTCTTCTAGCTGCGTTTTTGCTGTTTTTTTAATCATATTCAATATTAGTTTAGTTTAGTTATGTAAAGCTTTAAACATTGTCTAGTTCTAATTTCATCCTTGTTATTTGCCAAGACTTATTACACATAGTCTTGTATAGATTATCAAATTGTTGTTAGATTGTGACTTATTTTGTTAAAAACTTGAATTTTAGAGCTAATTATGTAATCGTTATTGAAAAGGAAGTTTTGAGCCATCATCTTCTTCAAGTAATACTTCTAATAAAATTGATTTGGAAGACATTCTATGATATCTCTCCGATCGAAAACCAATTACATCTTATCATGTTAGGTAAATATATTAAATTATATAAATGACGTTTGCATTTGTTATATGGAAAGAGAGCTACTTGCATTCGTTTTCAAAAATTAAAAGTCGTAGGGAACATTTAAGGATTGTAATATTTTTTTTCTAGTTGACATTGTATTTTGTGTGTTTTATTATGATATTGTTTTTTATTATTTTCTTCGCCTCGACCCGACCCGAACAATGACCAACCTGAAAACCGAAAAAATGGAACCCCATTTTCCAAAAATCATGGGTCCGCCATTGGATGGAACCACCAACATGCACCGTTGGTTGAAGGTTTCATACCGACAGTGTTTTTGTTTGTATTAACTTCAAATTTTATTTCTTAGCAATATTAGTTTTATGGGTCAAGTTATTTTATAAAATGGGACGAGAATGATAAAAGGGTTGTGGAAAAGAAAACCTCTAGAAATATATATAAATATAATCAAGCCCGCTAAAACACTAATATCTATCTATAATATATAAACGAAAACATAAAAATCATACGTGTCGCGATGTGTTCGTTTTCCTTTTTTTTAGAGTCACCAGATTTGCTTGATATTTAAATGGAGGCTTCTCATGCATTTGACCCGAATTCACGAGTATGTGTGTCATCAAACCCAGATATTTCATAAACGGGTTATAGCATCTCATTAAATTAAAAATTAATCTCACCAAATATTTGATATAAAAATCCTATAAAGTAGAGATATACTATAAATTAATATATGATTTATTTAAAAAAGATATATATTATTTATAATTAAAAAACCAATTTTATAGTAAAAAAATAAACGGATCTTGGGTCTCATCAAACTCATATAGCTTTTAAACCGGGTTATAACATCTCATTTATTTGTGAAACAATTTATCATCAAACCATAAGTATATTATTAACTTTCATACAATAAAAAAATCAAAAAATAAATAAATATTAGAAATAATAATATAAAACAACCCCCGTAATACGGGGGATAAAAACTAGTAATATATATAAACGAAACCATAAAAATCCTAAGTGTCGTGATGTGGTCGTTTCCCTTTTTTTGAGGTCACCGGATTTGCTTGATTTTTAAATGGAGGCTTCTCATGCATTTGACCCGAATTCATGGGTATGAGTCTCATCAAACCCAGATATTTCTTAAAGGGTTTATAACATCTCATTAAATTAAAAAAACTAATCACACCATATATTTGATATAATAATCCTATAAAATAGGGATATACTAAAAATTAATATTTGATTTATTTAAAAAAGATATATATATTATTTATAATTAAAAACCCAATTTTATAGTAAAAAAAAATAAACGGGTCTTGGGTCTCATCAAACTCATATAGCTTTTAAACCGGGTTATAACATCTCATTTATTTGTAAAACAATTTATCATCAAATCATAAGTATATTATTAACTTTCATACAATAAAAAAAATAAAAAATCAAAAAATAAATAAATATTAGAAACAAATAATATAAAACAACCCCCGTAATACGAAGGATAAAAACTAGCAATTATACAAACATCTAATATAAATATTCAACCCCACAGCTATACAAATAAAAAAGAAAGTACGTCATAAGTTAATGGTTAAACTTAAATTGTTTTGAATTGCCCAAAAGCTAAATTGTTTTAAGACTTGAACCCAATTGAGTTGTTAATAGTTAATTTTTTAAAACCTAAATAAAATAAAATAGAACGAAAGGCAATGTTATTGTTCATTTTTAGAGATGATTAAAAGTTGTTGTGAGAGGAGAAGAGAGAAAATGTTACTGGTCATAGTTAAATTTGGAGAAACAAACCACCTCTATAATTTTTTAATGTTTTTGAAAGTGGTTGTGAGTGAAGGAGAGATAAAAGGTA